>NC_069499.1:26889212-26954212 GCF_027579735.1 Bombina bombina | reverse complement strand
CAAATAGACTAGAAGTCTTACGGAAAGATTTCGTAGCTTCAACATAATATCTCAAAGCTCTAACAACATCCAAAAAATGCAATGATTTCTCCTTAGAATTCTTAGGATTAGGACATAATGAAGGAACCACAATTTCTCTACTAATGTTGTTGGAATTCACAACTTTAGGTAAAAATTCAAAAGAAGTTCGCAACACCGCCTTATCCTGATGAAAAATCAGAAAAGGAGACTCACATGAAAGAGCAGATAATTCAGAAACTCTTCTAGCAGAAGAGATAGCCAAAAGGAACAAAACTTTCCAAGAAAGTAATTTAATGTCCAATGAATGCATAGGTTCAAACGGAGGAGCTTGAAGAGCTCCCAGAACCAAATTCAAACTCCAAGGAGGAGAAATTGACTTAATGACAGGTTTTATACGAACCAAAGCTTGTACAAAACAATGAATATCAGGAAGAATAGCAATCTTTCTGTGAAAAAGAACAGAAAGAGCAGAGATTTGTCCTTTCAAAGAACTTGCGGACAAACCCTTATCCAAACCATCCTGAAGAAATTGTAAAATTCTCGGTATTCTAAAAGAATGCCAAGAAAAATGATGAGAAAGACACCAAGAAATATAAGTCTTCCAGTCTCTATAATATATCTCTCGAGATACAGATTTACGAGCCTGTAACATAGTATTAATCACGGAGTCAGAGAAACCTCTATGACCAAGAATCAAGCGTTCAATCTCCATACCTTTAAATTTAAGGATTTCAGATCCGGATGGAAAAAAGGACCTTGTGACAGAAGGTCTGGTCTTAACGGAAGAGTCCATGGCTGGCAAGATGCCATCCGGACAAGATCCGCATACCAAAACCTGTGAGGCCATGCCGGAGCTATTAGCAGAACAAACGAGCATTCCCTCAGAATCTTGGAGATTACTCTTGGAAGAAGAACTAGAGGCGGAAAGATATAGGCAGGATGATACTTCCAAGGAAGTGATAATGCATCCACTGCCTCCGCCTGAGGATCCCGGGATCTGGACAGATACCTGGGAAGTTTCTTGTTTAGATGAGAGGCCATCAGATCTATCTCTGGGAGCCCCCACAATTGAACAATCTGAAGAAATACCTCTGGGTGAAGAGACCATTCGCCCGGATGCAACGTTTGGCGACTGAGATAATCCGCTTCCCAATTGTCTACACCTGGGATATGAACCGCAGAGATTAGACAGGAGCTGGATTCCGCCCAAACCAAAATTCGAGATACTTCTTTCATAGCCAGAGGACTGTGAGTCCCTCCTTGATGATTGATGTATGCCACAGTTGTGACATTGTCTGTCTGAAAACAAATGAACGATTCTCTCTTCAGAAGAGGCCAAAACTGAAGAGCTCTGAAAATTGCACGGAGTTCCAAAATATTGATCGGTAATCTCACCTCCTGAGATTCCCAAACTCCTTGTGCCGTCAGAGATCCCCACACAGCTCCCCAACCTGTGAGACTTGCATCTGTTGAAATTACAGTCCAGGTCGGAAGAACAAAAGAAGCCCCCTGAATTAAACGATGGTGATCTGTCCACCACGTTAGAGAGTGTCGAACAATCGGTTTTAAAGATATTAATTGAGATATCTTCGTGTAATCCCTGCACCATTGGTTCAGCATACAGAGCTGAAGAGGTCGCATGTGAAAACGAGCAAAGGGGATCGCGTCCGATGCAGCAGTCATAAGACCTAGAATTTCCATGCATAAGGCTACCGAAGGGAATGATTGTGACTGAAGGTTTCGACAAGCTGTAATCAATTTTAGACGTCTCTTGTCTGTTAAAGACAGAGTCATGGACACTGAATCTATCTGGAAACCCAGAAAGGTTACCCTTGTTTGAGGAATCAAAGAACTTTTTAGTAAATTGATCCTCCAACCATGATCTTGAAGAAACAACACAAGTCGATTCGTATGAGACTCTGCTAAATGTAAAGACGGAGCAAGTACCAAGATATCGTCCAATAAGGAAATACCACAATACCCTGTTCTCTGATTACAGACAGAAGGGCACCGAGAATCTTTGTGAAAATTCTTGGAGCTGTAGCAAGGCCAAACGGTAGAGCCACAAATTGGTAATGCTTGTCTAGAAAAGAGAATCTCAGGAACTGATAATGATCTGGATGAATCGGAATATGCAGATATGCATCCTGTAAATCTATTGTGGACATATAATTCCCTTGCTGAACAAAAGGCAATATAGTCCTTACAGTTACCATCTTGAACGTTGGTATCCTTACATAGCGATTCAATAATTTTAGATCCAGAACTGGTCTGAAGGAATTCTCCTTCTTTGGTACAATGAAGAGATTTGAATAAAACCCCATCCCCTGTTCCGGAACTGGAACTGGCATAATTACTCCAGCCAACTCTAGATCTGAAACACAATTCAGAAATGCTTGAGCTTTCACTGGATTTACTGGGACATGGGAAAGAAAAAATCTCTTTGCAGGAGGTCTCATCTTGAAACCAATTCTGTACCCTTCTGAAACAATGTTCTGAATCCAAAGATTGTGAACAGAATTGATCCAAATTTCTTTGAAAAAACGTAACCTGCCCCCTACCAGCGGAACTGGAATGAGGGCCGTACCTTCATGTGAACTTAGAAGCAGGCTTTGCCTTTCTAGCAGGCTTGGATTTATTCCAGACTGGAGATGGTTTCCAAACTGAAACTGCTCCTGAGGACGAAGGATCAGGCTTTTGTTCTTTGTTGAAACGAAAGGATCGAAAACGATTGTTAGCCCTGTTTTTACCTTTAGACTTTTTATCCTGTGGTAAAAAAGTTCCTTTCCCACCAGTAACAGTTGAAATAATAGAATCCAACTGAGAACCAAATAATTTGTTTCCCTGGAAAGAAATGGAAAGTAGAGTTGATTTAGAAGCCATATCAGCATTCCAAGTCTTAAGCCATAAAGCTCTTCTGGCTAAGATAGCCAGAGACATAAATCTAACATCAACTCTAATAATATCAAAAATGGCATCACAGATGAAATTATTAGCATGCTGGAGAAGAATAATAATATCATGAGAATCACGATTTGTTACTTGTTGCGCTAGAGTTTCCAACCAAAAAGTTGAAGCTGCAGCAACATCAGCCAATGATATAGCAGGTCTAAGAAGATTACCTGAACATAGATAAGCTTTTCTTAGAAAAGATTCAATTTTTCTATCTAAAGGATCCTTAAACGAGGTACCATCTGATGTAGGAATGGTAGTACGTTTAGCAAGGGTAGAAATAGCCCCATCAACTTTAGGGATTTTGTCCCAAAATTCTAACCTGTCAGGCGGAACAGGATATAATTGCTTAAAACGTTTAGAAGGAGTAAATGAATTACCCAATCTATCCCATTCCTTAGCAATTACTGCAGAAATAGCATTAGGAACAGGAAAGACTTCTGGAATAACCGCAGGAGCTTTAAAAACCTTATCTAAACGTATAGAATTAGTATCAAGAGGACTAGAATCCTCTATTTCTAAAGCAATTAGTACTTCTTTAAGTAAAGAGCGAATAAATTCCATCTTAAATAAATATGAAGATTTATCAGCATCAATCTCTGAGACAGAATCCTCTGAACCAGAAGAGTCCAAAGAATCAGAATGATGGTGTTCATTTAAAAATTCATCTGTAGAAAGAGAAGATTTAAAAGACTTTTTACGTTTACTAGAAGGAGAAATAACAGACAAAGCCTTCTTTATGGATTCAGAAACAAAATCTCTTATGTTATCAGGAACATTCTGCACCTTAGATGTTGAGGGAACTGCAACAGGCAATGGTACATCACTAAAGGAAATATTATCTGCATTAACAAGTTTGTCATGACATTTAATACAAACAACAGCTGGAGGAATAGCTACCAAAAGTTTACAGCAGATACACTTAGCTTTGGTAGATCCAGCAGGCAGAGGTTTTCCTGTAGTATCTTCTGGCTCAGATGCAACATGAGACATCTTGCAATATGTAAGAGAAAAAACAACATATAAAGCAAAATAGATCAAATTCCTTATAAGACAGTTTCAGGAATGGGAAAAAAATGCCAAACATCAAGCTTCTAGCAACCAGAAGCAAATGAAAAATGAGACTGAAATAATGTGGAGACAAAAGCGACGCCCATATTTTTTGGCGCCAAAAAAGACGCCCACATTATTTGGCGCCTAAATGCTTTTTGCGCCAAAAATGACGCAACATCCGGAACGCCGACATTTTTGGCGCAAAATAACGTCAAAAAATGACGCAACTTCCGGCGACACGTATGACGCCGGAAACGGAAATGAATTTTTGCGCCAAAAAAAGTCCGCGCCAAAAATGACGCAATAAAATGAAGCATTTTCAGCCCCCGCGAGCCTAACAGCCCACAGGGAAAAAGTCAAATTTTTGAGGTAAGAAAAAATATGATAATTAAAGCATAATCCCAAATATGAAACTGACTGTCTGGAAATAAGGAAAGTTGAACATTCTGAGTCAAGGCAAATAAATGTTTGAATACATATATTTAGAACTTTATAAATAAAGTGCCCAACCATAGCTTAGAGTGTCACAGAAAATAAGACTTACTTACCCCAGGACACTCATCTACATGTTTGTAGAAAGCCAAACCAGTACTGAAACGAGAATCAGTAGAGGAAATGGTAAATATAAGAGTATATCGTCGATCTGAAAAGGGAGGTAAGAGATGAATCTCTACGACCGATAACAGAGAACCTTATGAAATAGACCCCGTAGAAGGAGATCACTGCATTCAATAGGCAATACTCTCCTCACATCCCTCTGACATTCACTGCACGCTGAGAGGAAAACCGGGCTCCAACTTGCTGCGGAGCGCATATCAACGTAGAATCTAGCACAAACTTACTTCACCACCTCCCTTGGAGGCAAAGTTTGTAAAAACTGATTTGTGGGTGTGGTGAGGGGTGTATTTGTAGGCATTTTAAGGTTTGGGAAACTTTGCCCCTCCTGGTAGGAATGTATATCCCATACGTCACTAGCTCATGGACTCTTGTTAATTACATGAAAGAAATAAAGACTATGGGGAGACATATGGCCAAATAATTTTCTTCTAAAAGGTGCTAGTTTGCAGGACGTTTTTTAAGTGGGAAGCAATAAAAAATATTGACAACAATAAATAGAGTTCTTGGACACACAAACACACACACATATATCTATATAAACACACACACATATATATATATATATATATATATATATATATATATATATATATATATGAACACACACATATATATATATATATATATATATATATATAAACACACAGAGAGAGAAGTGCGCTCTCAGGAATAAATAACTAGCTCAATAAATTGTTATATTGTTCTATGGTGATTAACCACCTGGGTGTGCAGATTCTTTTTGCCCAGTAATGCTTTTCACAGAGTAGAACTTTCCTGTAGTATATCAGTCTGATCCCGCCTATATTGGTCAGTCCAGCACCGAAATACCAGGCGATTCCTCTCTGAACAAGGAACACGGCAACTCCAGACGATCATTTCATTCTGTTGTTGCTATTTTATATACAAAATGAGAAAGATAGAGACGGAGAGAAGACAAAAATAATGGTGGTAAGTTAGGACCCTTGTATGATGGAATTTAATACAATCTGGACAAAGAAACTATAACTGGCACTATGAAAATAATAATGGTAGGGAAAAGAACCTAAATCAAGGAACCGGTGCTACCCCTAAATAATCAATATGAATATAAGGGAAAGAGGAGTAAGGGGCTATTAGCACTCATTCCTACCAAAGTGAGTTAACACATAAACTAAATTTTATTGAAAAATATCTAAATAACAGCGATTACTCTGTACTCCACAAACAATCCCCATACCCCAATAAAAAGCCGTATGTCACTCCCCTATTTCCTGGCCGATAACAGGAAGCGTCGGCTGACAGGAGTGACAGTGACGGTCAATATATAAAGCAGAAGTAAAAAACACGTTTCAGCCGTATAACGGGCTTTCTCAATGTTAACTGCTGTGCATAAGTGTGATAGCATATCAGATATATTATCAACGTAGGCATCTACATCATAAGACACCCTTGTCCCAAATGTAAACCACAAATGATACACCTTTAAATGAAGCTAAAATCTCTGTTTATTGTATTAATAATAATTAGCTTAAGCTGCGAGTATACTACTCTATGTAACAAATATCTGAAATGTATAAATGATGTCTTTCTAGGATGGATACATTTATTTCACAAAAATGAATTCCATATCAAAATGTATTGCAAAACAAAAAAAAATATTACATTTTTATCACATCTTTCTTCATTATATTATTTGTTGTGTTTGTTTTTATTTACATACTTATGGCCAAACCGTGTATTTTTTGTAAAGTAACACATAATTGCTGATATAGACTGTGTATAAATAAATGATTTGGTTTTGTAAAGTTACTTTGCAGAACAGTGCTTAAAGGGAATGTCACTAAAGTGCCCAGTTTTTAAAAAAAACTATTAAAAACAGGTGCACTTTCATTCATGAAAGTTTACATTGCACCGGATTTTACAAATATTTACCTTCTTCTTCTGGAACACCGGTTCGCCGATCGCCCCGCCTGCTTCTTCCTGCTGTACTAACACAGCAATGACGAAACCGGCTTCCTCTATTCACGGCGTGGCCTCACCAGATGAATGCTCCTGGGCGGAAGCAATGATTGGAGAGAGCCGGTTTCATCATTGCTGACGAAGTACAGAGAAGCTGCAGGCGTGGAATCGGCGATCCAGTGTTTCAGGAGAAGGTAAGTATTTGTAAAATCCGGTGCAATGTAAACCTTCATGAATGAAAGTACCCTTGTTTTTAATAGTTTCTTCAAAAACCGGGCACTTTATCATGAAAGTTGATATTCACTTTAAAGTGTATATATATATATTTTATTTTAATTTATTTTTTAATTTACTGTCCCTTTATAAAAAGTAAACTTTAGCTTTTATCTAAATTCCCTGTATTTAGAGATTAAACTATCATCTTGTCTGTTTTTCTAATTATATAGATTAAAATACTTTTTTTTTTTACAAACAATAATTTAATGATTCTGTCATTATTGAATTTGAAAAGAGCACTAGACTAGGTTCACTAACAGATAAAATAACAGATTTTACTGGTGAGCCCGGAGAAGATGGAGTTGCATGTTAGTGAATGTACACTTTAAATTAGAAATGACACACTCTATCTAAATTTTAACTTTAAAGGGACACTAAACCCCAAAAAAATATTTCATGATTCAGATAGAGAATACAATTTTAAATAGCATTCCAATTGACTTCTATTATCTAATTTGCTTCATTCTTAAGATATCCTTTGTTGAAGAAATAACAATGCACATGTGTCAGCCAATCACACAAGGCATCTATGTGCATCTACCAATCAGCAGCTACTGAGCATATCTAGAAATGCTTTTCAGCAAAGAATATCAAGAGAATATAGCAAATTAGATAATAGAAGTAAATTAGAAAGTTGTTTTAAATGGTATGCTCTTTCTAAATAATGAAAGAAAAAATTTGGGTTTCATGTCCCTTTAAGGATTCTAATTGAGAAATGCATTTTTCTAACTTGGACAGGACACTACAGTTCCGCTTGTTTAATAAACCTGCAAGTGCTTTCTGAAATCTCTTATTGTATTTTCACAAATCAAATGCAGCAATGACTTAATTACAGTTGCATTTCTGATTAGATCAGTTGGATGGGAACATCCTTGTGCAATGGAAATATAAATTCTACCTTCTTCACAATAACCAATTTAAGTGGAAAAACTTTTGGATTCCACAACTTTCTCTAATGGGATTTTATAACTACCCAAAGGCAAGTGGAGGATTAACATAATCCCACCCTTGGGGCAGAAATACTTATCATGGAATCTTACCATGAATGTCTATGGCTCAAAGATATTGTATCTTGGTTTATCCGACCACCTATTAATAATGTCCAATTGTTTGGAAGGCGGTTTTGTGCTATTGTTTACATAAGTGTATTTTTTACATTGCCTTGGTGATATGCGAACAGACGTTTGAATCATACTGTGTGTTTTTAAGTCTGTCATCTTTTCAGTTTCCCCATAAATATATTCCCACTAATCTCACAAATTACTCTTCTTTAGCCCAAATTAAATACAACATGATACCTGTGTTTTGTGAGCGTGTGGGATGAAAATAAGGCCTATTATATGTGCGTCATTAAAGTCCTATTCTGCTGACAACATTTCATTAGTCAGTTATTAAAGGCTCACAGTAGCTATCGGATGCGTTCAGCATTGACGAGATTCCTTGATATAATATGGACAAAGTTTGTTTTGCTTCAAAACAATAATACAATACTTGGGTTGATTGTGATGTTGCTAAGATTTTGTTTATTATTCTAGAACTAAGATGTTTTATACAATAAAACGCATTTCCTTTTATGAAAGATTAGTATTGCAAAGGTTAAAAAACTGTTTTTAACACCTTAACCAATTTTTTTTTTAAATTGTGTTGTAAAATCTTGCATTAATATATGTAATTTCATCCAATCACAGGCTGCATCAGATGATGAACTAATGTAACTAACTGCATAGGCTAAAGCAAAGGGTTTTGCAGATTGTGATTGGATACATTATCAAGGACATATCTAAGGTATATGCACAGGAATTTACAGCAATTTAAATCTTTCAAGCATATATTCATTTATTATTTGACAATTTAGAAAAACTGCTCTCCCTCCAAACCCTCAAAGCCAACCTTTCTACCAACCACTTTACACTCTTATCTTATTCTCATCTCAAAACCTGTCCACATTACAGCTTCTTCCATCTCTCTCTGGTTCTTTATCTCCTTCCCTAATTCATCTTTTTAACCAGTCTCTCACCAATGGCACAAAAAACATCGCTTGACTCCTCTACCCCTTCTAACTATCATCCAGTGTCCTTACTTCCATTTGCCTCCAGATTACTAGAGAGCAGACGAGTGCAGTAACAAAAAAATTGATTTGTCCAAATCTTACAGAAGAAATATTTTATAAAATTAGTTTATCAGAATATTCGTCTGCTGCTCTATTCGGTAATCATTTTGTTTTTAACATTTATATTCCTTTGCTACAGGCCCGCACTTATAGGAGATTTAGCATGTTGGATCCCAGGGCCTGTGCTAAAGGACCTACTCCTTTAACGTAGACTCTAGGATCCGCAGCACTAAGGCTGCTATTAGCCCGGCCCAGGGCTTTGTGAAGAAGGGTCAGGGGGTCAGGATTAGCGTGGCTCTGCAGTGTGCAAGAGGTAAGTATAACGCTACAGGTGAACTTTATAGGTAAGTATTATACCCCTAAAGGTAATTTAAAGAAAGCCCTAAGGGTAATTTGAAGAAAACAAATGACTACTGGTGAATTTTTGTGAAAAATAAAATGAATATCCCTATTTCCATTACGAATTTGCATTTGTGATTAAACGAAGCGTATTGTAAAGATTAGTCTATAATCGCCTAACTCAATATCTCTAAACTGTCACTTTACTTGATCCCCTCCAATCTGATTTCCACCCTAAAAGCTCAGCAGAACCTGTTCTCACTAAAGTAACAAAAGATATGCTATCTGGCTTATTCTTCTAGAATACTGTTTTTGACACAGTTGACCATCCTCTTCTTAAATTCTTGGTTCTTTTGGCATCCGAGACACAGCCCTCTCCTGGCTTGCTACCTATCTCTCATAGGGCTTGTTTACAGTTTCCTTTCACAGCATATCTTCTGATCTTTTGCCTCTTGTAGTAGGAGCATCACAAGGCTCTATCTTGAGTCCCTTTCGTTTTTCTATCTATACATGGTCCCTTGGAAAACGTATATCGTCCTTGGGGTTCCAGTACCACTTATATGCTGATGATACCCAAATCTATCTTTAATCTCCTCTCTCTTTACTCAACCAGATTACCAACTGTCTCTCTGCAGATTCGTCTTGGATGTCTTTGCACTACCTCAAAGCTGCATCCAGGTGAATTCCGAAAATGGCAGGGTGGTGAAAGAATCCACCAAAGGTGGATTCTTTCACCAACCTGCCATTTTCGCAATCCACCGGGATGCAGCGTAAGCTAAGGCAAACAAAGCATTACAAAAGCAACACCTAATCGCCGACATTAAAGTATTTTTTTTAAAAAACTAACCGCCCACATCAAGTATTAAAAAAAAAACACAGCCTGCACGAAATATAACAACAAAAAATCCAACACAAAGTATTAACCCCTAAACCGCAAAATCCCCACATCGCAATAAACTATTTTACCCTATTAACCCGTAAAAATCAAAACCCCAACATCACAATAAACCTATTTACCCTATTAAGCCCTAAACCGCAAATCCCCCACATCACAATAAACCTATTTACCCTATTAAGCCCTAAACAGCAAATCCCCCACATCGCAATAAACCTATTTACCCTATTAACCCCTAAACCACAAAATCCCTACATCGCAATAAACCTATTAAATTATTAATCCCTAAACCACAAAACCCGTACATCGCAATAAACCTATTTAACCTATTAACCCCTAAACCACAAAACCCCTACATCGCAATAAACCTATTTACCCTATTAACCCCTACATCACAATAAACCTATTTACCCTATTAACCCCTAAACCGCAAAACCCCTACATCACAATAAACCTATTTAACTTATTAACCCTTTAAACCGCCAAAACCCACAATGCAAATAAATAACTACTGTAAGTACAGTACACTAACCTAACACCCCCTAACCTAACAACCCCTAACCTAACACCCCATTAAATAAATCCAAATTACCTAAACTAATACATTCTAAAGTTACAAAAAATAAAAAATAAAATAAGTTTACAAAAAAAAAGGCTAACATTACAGAAAATAAAAAAGGGCTTTTTGCAGGGCATTGCTCTAAGATAATCAGCTCTTTTTCAAGAAAATACACAAAGACCCCCCTAACAGTAACCCACCAAACCCCCCCAAATAAAATAACCTAACACTAAAAAACCTAAACTACCCATTGCCCTGAAAAGGGCATTTGTTTGGGCATTGCCCTTAAAAGGGCATTTATCTATCTATCTATCTATTGGGTACTTACAGAGCGCGAACTAATCACCCGTGAGGGTCTTAAGGTGCTAAGGGAAAGCAGATAGGAGGAGGGGGGGAGGGGGGAGGGGATGGGTGTTCAGTCGAAGAGCCAGGTTTTGAGGTCCTTTCTGAACTTTGTAATGGAGGTGGATTGTCTGAGGTGCAGCAGGAGGGTGTCCATGTCTTTGCTGCTATGTGGGAGAAGGATCTTCCGCCCACTGTGGATTCTCTGTTTTTCTGCCCATCCCTAATCTAAATAAAACAAATCCCCCCCAAAAAAACCTTAAAAAATCCTAAGTCTAACCCCCAGGTTGGTACTCACGGTTCCTAAAGTCCGGAGGAGAAGGTCCTGTTCCAGGCGGTGAAGTCTTCTTCCAAGCGCAACCTCTTCTTCTTCCAGGAACATCCTGCGTGAAGCAGAGCTGAACACCGGTGACTCTGGAACTGAAGACCGGCGACCGTGGAGCCATGGAGCGTGGAGGATCCTCTTCGTACGATCTCCACCGTACACTGAATAGTGAATTCAAGGTACGCGATTAAAGATGGTGTCCCTTGAATTTTTCAAATTCAAATCAGCCAATAGGATGAAAGCTACTCAAATCCTATTTTCTGTTTAAATCAGCCAATAGGATGAGAGCAAGTGAAATTTTATTGGCTATTCAAATCAGCCAATAGAATTTCACTTGCTCTCATGCTATTGGCTAATTTAAATAGCCAATAGGATTTGAGTAGCTTTCATCCTATTGGCTGATTTGAATTGGAAAAATCAAATCAGCCAATAGGAATTCAAGGGACGCCATCTTTAATCGCGTACCTTGAATCCACTATTCAGTGTACGGCGGAGATCGTACAAAGAGGATCCTCCACCCTCCATGGCTCTGCGGTCGCCGGTCTTCAGCTCCGCTCCACGCAGGATGTTCCTGGAAGAAGAAGAGGTTGCGCTTGGAAGAAGACTTCTCCGCCTGGAACAGGACCTTCTCCGCCGGACTTTAGGAACTGTGAGCACCAACCTGGGGGTTAGATTTAGGATTTTTTAAGGTTTTTTGGGGGGGGATTTGTTTTATTTAGATTAGGGATGTGCAGAAAAAGAGCTAAATGCCCTTTTAAGAGCAATGCCCAAACAAATGCCCTTTTCAGGGCAATGGGTAGTTTAGGTTTTTTAGTGTTAGGTTATTTTATTTGGGGGGGTTTAGTGGGTGGGGGGTTTTACTGTTGGGGGGGGCTTTGTGTATTTACTTGACAAAGAGCTGATTATCTTGGGGCAATGCCCTGCAAAAAGTTCTTTTAAGGGCTACTGGTAGTTTATTCTTAGAGTAGGGGGTGTTTTTATTTCGGGGGGTCTATTTTATTTTCATAGAGAATAGGTTTAATTTTGATAAATTTTGTAATTTTTTTTGTAACTTTAGAATGTATAAGTTTAGGTAATATGGGTTTATTTAATGGGGTGTTAGGTTAGGAGGTGTTAGGTTAGTGTACTGTACTTAGCTATTTAAATAGTTATTTGCGTTGTGGGTTTTGGCGGTTTAAAGGGTTAATAAGTTAAATAGGTTTATTGCGATGTAGGGGTTTTGCAGTTTAGGGGTTAATAGGGTAAATAGGTTTATTGCAATGTCGGGGTTTTGCGGTTTAGGGGTTAATAGGGTAAATAGGTTTATTGCAATGGAGGGGTTTTGCGGTTTAGGGGTTATGTATATAAAGAAATATACTTAAAATAGATATAATATAAAGAGAAGAAACTTTCAGCTAGATTACGAGTTCTGCGTTAGGCTTAAAAAGCAGTGTTGGCTGGTCCTAACGCTGCTTTTTAATGCCCGCTGGTATTACGAGTCTTGCAGGTACAGGTGTACCGCTCACTTTTTTGGCCAGACTTGGAAATACCGCAAGTCCACTTACGTAAATTGCGTATCCTATTTTTTCAATGGGACTTGCATAGCACCGGTATTACGAGTCTGACAAAAAGTGATCGGTAGACCCTCTCCTGTCAAGACTGGTACCACATTTTAAAGTCAGTAGTTAAGAGTTTTATGGTACAACGCCGTAGCATAAAACTCTTAACTAAAGTGCTAAAAAGTACACTAACACCCATAAACTACCTATTAACCCCTAAACCGAGGCCCTCCCGCATAGCAAACACTAAAATAAAAATTTTAACCCCTAATCTGCCGAACCGGACATCGCCGCCACTATAATAAATATATGAACCCCTAAACCCCCGCACTCCCGCCTCGCAAACATTAGTTAAATATTATTAACCCCTAATCTGCCGTCCCTAACATCGCCGACACCTACCTACATTTATTAACCCCTAATATGTCGCCCCCAACGTCGCTGCCACTATACTAAAGTTATTAACCTCTAAGTCTAACCCTAACACCCCCTAACTTAAATATAATTTAAATAAATCTGAATAAAATTACTATAATTAACTGAATAATTCCTATTTAAAACTAAATACTTACCTGTAAAATAAACCTTAAGCTGGCTACAATATAACTAATAGCTACATTGTAGCTAGCTTAGGGTTTATTTTTATTTTACAGGCAAGTTTGTATTTATTTTAACTAGGTAGAATAGTTACTAAATAGTTATTAACTATTTAATAACTACCTAACTAAAATAAATACAAAGTTACCTGTATAATAAAACCTAACCTAAGTTACAATTACACCTGACACTACACTATAATTAAATTAATTCCCTAAATTAAATACAATTAAATACAATTAAATAAAATTATCTAAAGTACAAAAATACCCCACTAAATTACAGAAAATAATAAACAAATTACAAGATTTATAAACTAATTACACCTAATCTAATCCCCCTAACAAAATAAAAAAGCCCCCCCAAAATAAAAAAAAGCCCTACCCTACACTAAATTACAAATAGCCCTTAAAAGGGCCTTTTGTGGGGCATTGCCCCAAAGTAATCATCTCTCTTACCTGTAAAAAAAAATTACAAATCCCCTCCAACATTAAAACCCACCACCCACACAACCAACCCTACTCTAAAACCCACCCAATAACCCCTTAAATAAACCGAACACTAACCCCTTGAAGATCACCTTACCGGGAGAAGTCTTCATCCAACTGGGCTGAAGTCCTCAACGAAGCCGGGAGAAGTCTTCATCCAAGACGGGCGAAGTGGTCCACCAGACGGGCAGAAGTCTTCATCCAGACGGCATCTTCTATCTTCATCTTCTTCTACTCTTGCATCAACCAATAGGATTTTTTCTACCTTAATTCCGATTGGCTGATAGAATTCTATCAGCCAATCGAAATTGAAGGGACGCCATCTTGGATGACGTCACTTAAAGGCACCTTCATTCTGTGTTAGCCGTCGATTGAAGAGGATGCTCCGCGTCGGATGTCTTGAAGATGGACCCGCTCCGCGCCGGATGGATGAAGATAGAAGATGCCGTCTGCATAAAGACTTCTGCCCGTCTGGAGGACCATTTCGCCCGGCTTGGATGAAGACTTCGGCCGGGTTGGGTGAAGACTTCTCCCGGTAAGGTGATCTTCAAGGGGTTAGTGTTAGGTTTTTTAAGGGGGTATTGGGTGGGTTTTAGAGTAGGGTTGGTTGTGTGGGTGGTGGGTTTTAATGTTGGGGGGTGGATTTGTAATTTTTTTTACAGGTAAGAGAGCTGATTACTTTGGGGCAATGCCCCGCAAAAGTCCCTTTTAAGGGCTATTTGTAATTTAGTGTAGGGTAGGGCTTTTTTTTATTTTGGGGGGGCTTTTTTATTTTGTTAGGGGGATTAGATTAGGTGTAATTAGTTTAAAAATCTTGTAATTTGTTTATTATTTTCTGTAATTTAGTGTTTGTTTTTGTACTTTAGATAATTTTATTTAATTGTATTTAATTTAGTTAATTTATTTAATTATAGTGTAGTGTTAGGTGTAATTGTAACTTAGGTTAGGTTTTATTTTACAGGTCAATTTGTATTTATTTTAGCTAGGTAGTTATTAAATAGTTAATAACAATTTAGTAACTATTCTACCTAGTTAAAATAAATGCAAACTTGCCTGTAAAATAAAAATAAACCCTAAGCTAGCTACAATGTAACTATTAGTTATATTGTAGCTAGCTTAGGGTTTATTTTACAGGTAAGTATTTAGTTTTAAATAGGAATAATTTATTTAATGATAGGAATATTTATTTAGATTTATTTTAATTATATTTAAGTTAGGGGGTGTTAGGTTTAGGGTTAGACTTAGGTTTAGGGGTCAATAACTTTAATATAGTGGGGGCAACGTTGGGGGCAGCAGATTAGGGGTTAATAAATGTAGGTAGGTGGCCTCGATGTTAAGGCCAGCAGATTAGGGGTTAATAATATTTAACTAATGTTTGCGAGGTGGGAGTGTGGCGGTTTAGGGGTTAATATGTTTATTATAGTGGCGGCGACCTTGGGGGCAGCAGATTAGGGGTTAATAAATGTAGGTAGGTGGTGATGACATAGGGGGCGGCAGATTAGGGGTTAATAAATATAATGTAGGTGTCGGCGATGTTGGGGGCAGCAGATTAGGGGTTCATAAGTATAATGTAGGTGGCGGCGGTGTCCGGAGCGGCAGATTAGGGGTTAATAATATAATGTAGGTTGCGGCGATGTCGGGGACGGCAGATTAGGGGTTAATAAGTGTAAGATTAGGGGTGTTTAGACTCGGGGTTCATGTTAGGGTGTTAGGTGTAGACATAAAATGTATTTCTCCATAGGAATCAATGGGGCTGCGTTAAGGAGCTTTACGCTGCTTTTTGGCAGGTGTTAGACTTTTTTTTCAGCCGGCTCTCCCCATTGATTCCTATGGGGAAATCGTGCACGAGCACGTTACACCAGGTCACCGCTAAGGTAAGCAGTGCTGGTATTGGAGTGCGGTAAGGAGCAAAATTTTGCTCAATGCTCATTTCTTGTCTGGGTTGTAAAAACCCGTAATACCAGCGCTGTCTGTAAGTGAGCGGTGAGCATAAACTGCTCGTTAGCACCGCACAGCCTCTAACGCCAAACTCGTAATCTAGCCGTTTGTATTTATTTAGGACAGTAGTTTGTCTAATTAGAGTGTGGCTATATCTGTAGTTTATTATATAGAAAATATTTTGATATATTTAAGATAGTAGTCCATTAAAATTATAGTATTGCTACACCTGTAGCTTAAATTTTTTATATAAAAGAAGAGTTACAAAATACGTTGTTTCTACATCTGTAGTTTAAAAAATAATTAGACTGCCCTCTGGGCAGGCTTATCGACTAGTATATTAATAAAAAAATGTTATAAAACTTAAAAGGTAGCTTATTGTATATGACAAGGTGTTTGAATGGAAAGGGCTATATTGTGTGTGTTTGTGTGTGTATATATATATATATATATATATATATATATATATATATATATTCATACAGGGCTTGAAATTTCCAGTGGTCCAGTAGTCCCAAACAAAGCAATTTGACTTTTTCCTATCTTTAACATTGAGTGGATTACTAACTTTTTCCCTCTGGGCTAGTAGCTTTTAACCCCTGACTAGTAAACCATATTTTTCCACCCCTGTATATATATATATATATATATATATATATATATATATATATATATACGCGGGTGTGTGTATTTATGTGTATATATATGTGTATACATACATATATACAAATACAAATATATATATATATATATATATATACTTTTGGAGCCCTTTCCACTCAATTACCTTAAAACAAGACAAATCATTTTTATTGTTTTACTGTCTATTTATTGTATAAATATCAGATATATGAAAAAGTAAAAAAAACATAATTTATGTAAGAACTTACCTGATAAATTCATTTCTTTCATATTAGCAAGAGTCCATGAGCTAGTGACGTATGGGATATACATTCCTACCAGGAGGGGCAAAGTTTCCCAAACCTCAAAATGCCTATAAATACACCCCTCACCACACCCACAAATCAGTTTAACGAATAGCCAAGAAGTGGGGTGATAAGAAAAAAGTGTGAAGCATAAATATAAGGAATTGGAATAATTGTGCTTTATACAAAAAAATCATAACCACCACAAAAAAAGGGTGGGCCTCATGGACTCTTGCTAATATGAAAGAAATGAATTTATCAGGTAAGTTCTTACATAAATTATGTTTTCTTTCATGTAATTAGCAAGAGTCCATGAGCTAGTGACGTATGGGATAATGACTACCCAAGATGTGGATCTTCCACGCAAGAGTCACTAGAGAGGGAGGGATAAAATAAAGACAGCCAATTCCGCTGAAAATAATCCACACCCAAAATAAAGTTTAAATCTTATAATGAAGAAAACTGAAATTATAAGCAGAAGAATCAAACTGAAACAGCTGCCTGAAGTACTTTTCTACCAAAGACAGCTTCAGAAGAAGAAAACACATCAAAATGGTAGAATTTAGTAAAAGTATGCAAAGAAGACCAAGTTGCTGCTTTGCAAATCTGATCAACCGAAGCTTCATTCCTAAACGCCCAGGAAGTAGAAACTGACCTAGTAGAATGAGCTGTAATCCTTTGAGGCGGAGTTTTATCCGACTCGACATAAGCATGATGAATTAAAGATTTCAACCAAGATGCCAAAGAAATGGCAGAGGCCTTCTGACCTTTCCTAGAACCGGAAAAGATAACAAATAGACTAGAAGTCTTTCGGAAATTCTTAGTAGCTTCAACATAATATTTCAAAGCTCTAACTACATCCAAAAAATGCAATGATTTCTCCTTAGAATTCTTAGGATTAGGACATAATGAAGGAACCACAATTTCTCTACTAATGTTGTTGGAATTCACAACCTTAGGTAAAAATTTAAAAGAAGTTCGCAACACCGCCTTATCCTGGTGAAAAATCAGAAAAGGAGACTCACAAGAAAGAGCAGATAATTCAGAAACTCTTCTGGCAGAAGAGATAGCCAAAAGGAACAAAACATTCCAAGAAAGTAATTTAATGTCCAATGAATGCATAGGTTCAAACGGAGGAGTTTGAAGAGCCCTCAGAACCAAATTCAAACTCCAAGGAGGAGAAATTGACTTAATGACAGGTTTTATATGAACCGAAGCTTGTACAAAACAATGAATATCAGGAAGATTAGCAATCTTTCTGTGAAAAAGAACAGAAAGAGCAGAGATTTGTCCTTTCAAGGAACTTGCAGACAAACCTTTATCCAAACCATCCTGAAGAAACTGTAAAATTCTCGGAATTCTAAAAGAATGCCAGGAAAAATGAGGAGAAAGACAACAAGAAATATAAGTCTTCCAGACTCTATAATATATCTCCCTAGATACAGATTTACAAGCCTGTAACATAGTATTAATCACAGAGTCAGAGAAACCTCTTTGACTAAGAATCTCCATACCTTTAAATTGAAGGATTTAAGATCCTGATGGAAAAAAGGACCTTGCGACAGAAGGTCTGGCCTTAACGGAAGAGTCCACGGTTGGCAAGACGCCATCCGGACAAGATCCGCATACCAAAACCTGTGAGGCCATGCTGGAGCTACCAGCAGAACAAACGAGCATTCCTTCAGAATCTTGGAGATTACTCTTGGAAGAAGAACTAGAGGCGGAAAGATATAGGCAGGATGATACTTCCAAGGAAGTGACAATGCATCCACTGCTACCGCTTGAGGATCCCTGGATCTGGACAGATACCTGGGAAGTTTCTTGTTTAGATGAGAGGCCATCAAATCTATTTCTGGAAGTCCCCACATTTGAACAATCTGAAGAAATACCTCTGGGTGAAGAGACCATTCGCCCGGATGTAACGTTTGGCGACTGAGATAATCCGCTTCCCAATTGTCTATACCTGGGATATGTACCGCAGAAACTAGACAGGAGCTGGATTCCGCCCATACCAGAATTTGAGATACTTCTTTCATAGCCAGAGGACTGTGAGTCCCTCCTTGATGATTGATGTATGCCACAGTTGTGACATTGTCTGTCTGAAAACAAATTAACGATTCTCTCTTTAGAAGAGGCCAAGACTGAAGAGCTCTGAAAATTGCACGGAGTTCCAAAATATTGATCGGTAATCTCACCTCCTGAGATTCCCAAACCCCTTGTGCTGTCAGAGACCCCCACACAGCTCCCCAACCTGTAAGACTTGCATCTGTTGAAATTACAGTCCAGGTCGGAAGAACAAAAGAAGCCCCCTGAACTAAACAATGGTGATCTGTCCACCACGTCAGAGAGTGTCGTACAATCGGTTTTAAAGATATTAATTTAGATATCTTTGTGTAATCCCTGCACCACTGGTTCAGCATACAGAGCTGAAGAGGCTGCATGTGAAAACGAGCAAAGGGGATCGCGTCCGATGCAGCAGTCATAAGACCTAGAATTTCCATGCATAAGGCTACCGAAGGGAATGATTGTGACTGAAGGTTTCGACAAGCTGATATCAATTTTAGACGTCTCTTGTCTGTCAAAGATAGAGTCATGGACACTGAATCTATCTGGAAACCTAAAAAGGTTACCTGTGTCTGAGGAATCAATGAACTTTTTGGTAAATTGATCCTCCAACCATGATGTTGAAGAAACAACACAAGTCGATTCGTATGAGATTCTGCTAAATGTGAAGACTGAGCAAGTACCAAGATATCGTCCAAATAAGGAAATACCACAATACCCTGTTCTCTGATTACAGACAGAAGGGCACCGAGAACCTTTGTAAAAATTCTTGGAGCTGTAGCTAGGCCAAACGGCAGAGCCACAAACTGGTAATGCTTGTCTAGGAAAGAGAATCTCAGAAACTGATAGTGATCTGGATGAATCGGAATATGCAGATATGCATCCTGTAAATCTATTGTAGACATATAATGCCCTTGCTGAACAAAAGGCAGGATAGTCCTTACAGTTACCATTTTGAATGTTGGTATCCTTACATAACGATTCAATATTTTTAGATCCAGAACTGGTCTGAAGGAATTCTCCTTCTTTGGTACAATGAAGAGATTTGAATAAAACCCCAGTCCCTGTTCCAGAACTGGAACTGGCATAATTACTCCAGCCAACTCTAGATCTGAAACACATTTCAGAAATGCT
This sequence comes from Bombina bombina, assembly GCF_027579735.1. Classification (NCBI taxonomy): domain Eukaryota; kingdom Metazoa; phylum Chordata; class Amphibia; order Anura; family Bombinatoridae; genus Bombina; species Bombina bombina. The sequence continues at coordinate 26,934,099 of NC_069499.1, read as the reverse complement.
TGAGCCTTCGCTGGGTTTACTGGGACACGGGAAAGAAAAAATCTCTTTGCAGGAGGCCTTATCTTGAAGCCAATTCTGTACCCTTCTGAAACAATGTTCTGAATCCAAAGATTGTGAACGGAATTGATCCAAATTTCTTTGAAAAAACATAATCTGCCCCCTTCCAGCTGAGCTGGAATGAGGGCCGCACCTTCATGTGGACTTAGGAGCTGGCTTTGATTTTCTAAAAGGCTTGGATTTATTCCAGACTGGAGATGGTTTCCAAACTGATACCGCTCCTGAGGATGAAGGATCAGGTTTTTGTTCCTTGTTGTGACGAAAGGAACGAAAACGATTATTAGACCTAAATTTACCTTTAGATTTTTTATCCTGTGGTAAAAAAGTTCCTTTCCCTCCAGTAACAGTTGAGATAATAGAATCCAACTGAGAACCAAACAATTTATTACCCTGGAAAGAAAGGGAAAGCAGAGTAGACTTAGAAGACATATCAGCATTCCAAGTTTTAAGCCATAAAGCTCTTCTAGCTAAAATAGCTAGAGACATATACCTGACATCAACTCTAATGATAACAAAGATGGCATCACAAATAAAATTATTAGCATGTTGAAGAAGAATAATAATGCTATGAGAATTATGATCTGTTACTTGTTGCGCTAAAGCTTCTAACCAAAAAGTTGAAGCTGCAGCAACATCCGCTAAAGATATAGCAGGTCTAAGAAGATTACCTGAACACAAGTAAGCTTTTCTTAGAAAGGATTCAATTTTCCTATCTAAAGGATCCTTAAAGGAAGTACCATCTGCCGTAGGAATAGTAGTACACTTAGCAAGAGTAGAGACAGCCCCATCAACCTTAGGGATTTTGTCCCAAAACTCTAATCTGTCAGATGGCACAGGATATAATTGCTTAAAACGTTTAGGAGTAAATGAATTACCCAAATTATTCCATTCCCTGGAAATTACTTCAGAAATAGCACCAGGGACAGGAAAAACTTCTGGAATAACTACAGGAGATTTAAAAACCTTATCTAAACGTTTAGATTTAGTATCAAGAGGACCAGAATCCTCAATTTCTAATGCAATTAGGACTTCTTTAAGTAAAGAACGAATAAATTCCATTTTAAATAAATATGAAGATTTATCAGCATCAACCTCTGAGACAGAATCCTCTGAACCAGAAGAACCATTATCAGAATCAGAATGATGATGTTCATTTAAAAATTCATCTGAAAAATGAGAAGTTTTAAAATACTTTTTACGTTTACTAGAAGGAGGAATAACAGACATTGCCTTCTTAATGGATTTAGAAACAAAATCTCTTATGTTATCAGGAACACTCTGAGTATTAGATGTTGACGGAACAGCAACAGGTAATGTAACAGTACTAAAGGAAATATTATCTGCATTAACAAGTTTGTCATGACAAACAGTACAAACAACAGCTGGAGGAACAGATACCATAAGTTTACAGCAGATACACTTAGCTTTGGTAGCTCCAGCACCAGGCAGTGATTTTCCAGAAGTATCTTCTGACTCAGTTTCAACGTGGGACATCTTGCAATATGTAATAGAAAAAACAACATATAAAGCAAAATTGATCAAATTCCTTAAATGACAGTTTCAGGAATGGGAAAAAATGCCAGTGAACAAGCTTCTAGCAACCAGAAGCAATAAATAATGAGACTTAAATAATGTGGAGACAATAGTGACGCCCATATTTTTTTAGTGCCAAAAATGACGCCCACATTATTTGGCGCCTAAATGCTTTTGGCGCCAAAAATGACGCCACATCCGGAACGCCGACACTTTTGGCGCAAAAGAACGTAAAAAATGACGCAACTTCCGGCGACACGTATGACGCCGGAAACAGAAAAAAAAATTTGCGCCAAAAAAGTCCGCGCCAAGAATGACGCAATAAAATGAAGCATTTTCAGCCCCCGCGAGCCTAACAGCCCACAGGGAAAAAGTCAAATTTTAAGGTAAGAAAAAAATTGATTTATTCATATGCATTATCCCAAATATGAAACTGACTGTCTGAAATAAGGAATGTTGAACATCCTGAGTCAAGGCAAATAAATGTTTGAATACATATATTTAGAACTTTATAAAAAAGTGCCCAACCATAGCTTAGAGTGTCACAGAAAATAAGACTTACTTACCCCAGGACACTCATCTACATGTTTGTAGAAAGCCAAACCAGTACTGAAACGAGAATCAGCAGAGGTAATGGTATATATAAGAGTATATCGTCGATCTGAAAAGGGAGGTAAGAGATGAATCTCTACGACCGATAACAGAGAACCTATGAAATAGACCCCGTAGAAGGAGATCATTGAATTCAAATAGGCAATACTCTCCTCACATCCCTCTGACATTCACTGCACGCTGAGAGGAAAACCGGGCTCCAACCTGCTGCGGAGCGCATATCAACGTAGAATCTAGCACAAACTTACTTCACCACCTCCATAGGAGGCAAAGTTTGTAAAACTGATTTGTGGGTGTGGTGAGGGGTGTATTTGTAGGCATTTTGAGGTTTGGGAAACTTTGCCCCTCCTGGTAGGAATGTATATCCCATACGTCACTAGCTCATGGACTCTTGCTAATTACATGAAAGAAAAATATTCCCTTTATTTAATTTATTAAAACAAAAAAGGAACATCTACATACTAAAAAAAAACAACGTGTTTCACCAGACCCTGCAAAAAGTTAAATTAAAATAATGGAATTTAGAGCCATATCAGCAGCAACATAAATAAATTAGATTTTAGTCTTCATCCCCCCTCGTATTATAAATTCTATGACTCCGGTGCTGCACTTGTAAACGTGACGGAGATATGATAAATGTTTGTTTTTATCCTGGGTTTCCTATTAATTCACTAAATGGTAAAGTTTTCTGTCCTGAATGGCTGTCATGATCTTTGCAGCTGAAAGGATTTTCACACTTAAGAATTCTTTTGTATAAATTAATCTTGTTTTAAAATAGCTTGAAAAGGTCTTTTTACCTGTTCCAACTTTTAATAGCAGCACTCCTCATTTTATTCCTCTTAGTATCCTAAGGAATTAGTTTAACAAGGATTTCCGACGTGTAAGTGGCTAATTGAAACGTATTCAAAAGAAAATATGCAAGGTAGGATTTGCTAGGTTTAAGTGTACGTTACATTTCTCCTAGTGATTAATCCAAACAATAACGTGCTATCCAAGCCATCCTGCTAAGTGGTATAGAAGATGTACTGATGGACTCCATATTGTGACTTCAGTTGTATACGCACACGTGTGTGTATGTAGTTATATAAAATAGATTATTGTACAGCACAACTGCATATCCAAACAAATTAGCATTATTTTCCCCCACAGAAAACCCCAGGGAACACTGATACTACTGGAACAGTGAGTTCTGGGTAAGGATATGCAAATGAGCTTTTTCTACTAAGATCCATTTTAAACACAGACTCCTTCAGGTCAGTGTTGGATCAGATTTAAAGCTTAGCAGGACTTATAATATAAAGGTGCCTAAGTCACTGGAATATGTCAATGTATCTTTTTGCCTTTACGATGCGGTGCAAATGGTGGGGTTTAGACTCTAGTCTAAGGAAGAGAGTTGAGAGTGTCATATTATACTCAGACCCAGGCAACTCATTATCAGTACAATTCTATGGGCCGGCCCTGGTGTAAAGTGTAATATAAATGAAACAGTGGGGATTTGCAGCGTAGAGAGTGTTGAAGGGATCCTACTGCACATGTGTCAACCACAGTGCATAATCCTATTACTTCCATTTAGGCAGGTTAGTGATTGGTTATCCAGCGTGGGTTTTTTGTCCTGGGTGACAGAGAAATAAGATCAGTAGTGAAGCAGCTGGGATAACCAGAGATGAACTTATACAGTATAGGAGCAAGAAATTAAAGTCTACCACTAAGGGCCAGATTACAAGTGGCACGCTAACTGTTATGCACGAGCGATATCGAGTTTTTTGCGGCTGATTGCACACCGGAAGGAGTGCGCATATTATAAGTTGTAAGTATATATGCGAATGATTACTGCGACTTCAGAGCTTTGGTTAACTATTAGGCCAGTCAAAAATGTGTCACAAAGCACATAAAAATGACATTTAAAAGTACAGTTACACTCACACTGTTCCAATCAGCCAATAGAATGAGAGTTCAATCCTATTGACTGATTGGATCAGCCAATAGGATGAAAGCTCAATTCTATTGGCTGATTGCAACAGCCAATAGGATTTCCCCCCCTTTAATTCCTATTGGCTGATAGAAATCTTTCAGCCAATAGGAATGTAAGGGACGCCATCTTGGATGGCGTCACTTAAAGGGAACCTTCAGTTTACACCAACGACCATAAGAAGAGGATGCTCCGTGCCGGATGTCTTGAAGATGGACCGCGCTGGATGGAAGAAGATAGGATGAAGATAGAAGATGCTGTCTGGATGAAGACTTCTTCTTGCTTGGATGAGGACTTCGCCGGCTGGATGAGGATGGATATTCAGACTTCGATAACTGTAAGTGGATTGTCGGGGGTTAGTGTTAGGTTTTTTTAAGGGGTTTTTGGGTGGGGGTTTTTTTTTAGGTTAGGGTTTTGGGGTTATAGGGTGTACCTTTCAGAGCAATGGTTAACTTAGGTTTATTTAGATAGGTTTTTATTTGGGGGGTTTGTGTGGGTGGGTGGGCGGTGGGTTTTACTGTTGGGGGGTTGTTTGCATTTTTTATTGCAATGTTAAAGAGCTGGTATCTTTGGGACAATGCCCCGCAAAAGGCCTTCCTTTTAAAGGGACAGTCTAGGCCAAAATAAACTTTCATGATTCAGATAGAGCATGTAATTTTAAACAATTTTCCAATTTACTTTTATCACCAATTTTGCTTTGTTCTCTTGGTATTCTTAGTTGAAAGCTTAACCTAGGAGGTTCATATGCTAATTTCTTAGACCTTGAAGCCCACCTCTTTCAGATTGCATTTTAACAGTTTTTCACCACTAGAGGGTGTTAGTTCACATATTTCATATAGATAACACTGTGCTCGTGCACGTGAAGTTATCTGGGAGCAGGCCCTGATTGGCTAGACTGCAAGTCTGTCAAAAGAACTGAAAAAAGGGGCAGTTTGCAGAGGCTTAGATACAAGATAATCACAGAGGTTAAAAGTATATTAATATAACCATGTTGGTTATGCAACATGGGGAATGGGTAATAAAGGGATTATCTATCTTTTAAAACAATAAAAATTCTGGTGTAGACTGTCCCTTTAAGGGCCATTGGCAGTTTAGTGTAGGCTAGGGTTTTTTTTTATTTTGGGGGGGCTTTTTTATTTTGATAGAGCTATTAGATTAGGAGTAATTTGCTTTTATTTTTGATAATTTATTTTTTTATTTTTTGTAATTTAGTGTTTATTTTTTTTGTAAGTTAGTAAATTGTATTTTATTAATTTAATTTATTTAATTTTATTGTAATGTTAGGTTTTAGTGTAAGGCAGGTTAGGTTTTATTTTACAGGTAACTTTGTATTTATGTTAACTAGGTAGCTAATAAAAGTTAATAACTATTTACTAACTAGTCTACCTAGTTAAAATAAACACAAACTTACCTGTGAAATAAAAATAAAACCTAAGATAGCTACAATATAACTATTAGTTATTTTGTAGCTAGCTTAGTTTTTTTTACTGGTAACTATTTAGTTTTAACTAGGTATTATTTAGTTAATAATTGTAAGGTTTATTTAGATTTATTTTAATTATATTTAAGTTAGGGGGTGTAAGGCTTAGGGTTAATGTTATGTTAGGGTTAGGATTAGGGGTTAATATATTTATGTAGAGTTAGTGATGTTGGAGGTCAGAGGTTTAGGGGTTAATATGTTTATTATAGCGGCGGTGTGGACGGACGGCAGATTAGGGGTTAATAATATTGAAATAGTGTTTGCAATGCAGAATGGCGGCGGTTTAGGGGTTAATAGGTTTATTATAGTGGCGACGATATCAGGGAACGGCGGAAGAGGGGTTAATACATTTTAATAATGGCGGCGATGTCCAGACCGGCAGATTAGGGGTTAATAAATTTAATATAGTGTTTGCGATGCGGGAGGGCCTCGGTTTAGGGGTTAATAGTTAGTTTATGGGTGTTAGTGTACTTTTTAACACTTTAGTTATGAGTTTTATGGTACTGCTTTGTAACTCATAACTACTGACTTTAGATGGCCGTACTGATCTTGTGGTTATAGGGTGTACCGCTCACTTTTTAACCTCCCAGGCAAACTCGTAATACCGGCGCTATGGAAGTCCCATTGAAAAAGTGCGGTACTGACGTTGCGTGATGGATAAAAAGGTGTGCGGTACACCTATACCTACAAGACTTGTAATACCGGCGTTATGAATGAAAAAGCATCATTATGGCCCATAACGCTGCTTTTTCCCTAACGCCAAACTGGTGATCTAGCTGTATGTATATTTCACTTAACAAGGGCAGCACATTGGGGAGAATATTATTGCCATAAATACATACATAATATAAAGGAGCCCAAGTCACTTGAATATGTCAATGTATCTTTTTGCCTTAACGATGCGGTGCAAATGGTGATGTTTAGACTCTAGTCTAAGAAAGAGAGTTGAGAGTGTCATATTATTCTCAGACCCAGGCAACACATTATCAGTGAAATTCTTTAAACCGGCCCTGGTATAAAGTGTAATATAAATGAAACAGGGGAGATTTGCAGTGTTGAGACAGTGTTGAAGCGCTCCTACTGGTTTTCCCGGTATATGTGATCAAGTAAGCAATAAAACATTTACAAGTGGAGCAGTATTTAAAGCTCCTGATCACGCGCTAACTCAGCTAAAAGGTTTTTGCGTGCGTGGGGTAGCGTTTGTATTACAAGTTGAAAGTAAAAAGTTTTCGTTTGTGCGCTAACCCGATACAGGCAAAAAGCCAAAGTTTAAATATCGGAATCATGTTAACATATTCCCACAAAGAAGTCAATGGAGCAAAAAACACCCTACTCGCACACAAACCTGATCAGATATTCTCAAGTGCACTAACCAGTAGGGGTGTCAAAAATAATTGGCACAACGATGCAGCATTTAACGATGCTGCATCGATGCAGTGAAGAGCCGAATCGATTCACGCAATGTCACGTGACCCCTCCTCCAGAAATAAAGTTTTTTTTGTTGTCATTTTAATAGCGGCCAGCGGGAGCATTGCGGTAGTGGGGAGAAGTGAACTGAGTGTCTTGAGGGCAGAGTGAGTGGGAAAAGTAGCCCTCATATACAGCAAATGTTTGCAGCTGTGAATTACGTCAAACTCTGACAGTCAGCAGGCAGGGTAATTATATAATATAGAATGTGCAGGTCCTGCCGTGACAATGATCTTATGACAACTTCCAGCAGTGCTGACAATAGCACTTCAGTTTCTACGCTCTTCTGCTCTTTAATAAAGTTGAGTCGCTCCTAACCAGTAGTAAGATCACTAAGGGACATAGAGGTAAATATATTCAGGAAGGAGTACATTATTTAATCAGACAAACACAAGGAAACAAGTTTGTATACATCGATCATGAAAGCGTCTGCTCTCTGAGGAAAAAATATGCAGGTATTAAACAGAGTGACGTTAATAAAGGATGTCAAACCCTTTACTAGAGCGAGTTGTTCCTATGAAGAAACACAGGCTTCTGTAGAGAGGGGTGAGCTGAGCAGTAGTTGTATGTTCAGAGCAGGCGTGCTTTAAACAGAGGCTTGAAATGAAAGTGGCCGCTCAGAATTGCCAAGTACCGCCCACCCCTCTCTACACTGAAGCCTGCGTTTCCTCATAGGAACAACTCGCTCTAGTAAAGGGTTTCACATCCTTTATTAATGTCACTGTTTAATATCTGCATATTTTTTCCTCAACTTCTGGTTAATGAATTCCCTGATTTCTACAATCTACTCTTACCCGGGGCCAGAGAGCAGACACTTTCATGGTCGTTGTATACAAACTTGTTTCCTTGTGTTTGTCTGATTAAATAATGTACTCCTTCCTGAATATATTTATCTCTATGTCCCTTAGTAATCTTACTACCGGTTAGGAGCGACTCGCTTTGTGCAAAAAGAGTGACTCAACTTTTTTAAAGAGCAGAAGAGCGTAGAAACTGAAGTGCTATTGTCAGGACTGCTGGAAGTTGTCATAAGATCATTGTTCCTTATATAAACAACTCGCTCCTGCAGGACCAGCACATTCTATAGTCCTGTATATAGAAGTGAAGACAGGAAGCAGGAATCCCTGCAAATGCAGGCTGTTTAGAAATAAGTACACCCTCTTTGCACAAATAATACATGTACTTCTGAAATGTGTTTTGTATATGTATGTGTGTCTGTATGTATGTATGTGTGTGCATATGTGTGTATGCATATATATTTGTGTGTATTTATATATGTACTCTATATGCTTGTGTATGCATGTATGTATATATGTATATGCATGGTATGTATACTATATGTATGTGTGTCTGTATGTGTGTGTATGTATGTGTGTGCATATGTGTGTATGCATATATATTTGTGTGTATTTATATATGTACTCTATATGCTTGTATGTATGTGTGTGTATGCATGTATGTATATATGTATATGCATGGTATGTATACTATATGTATGTGTGTCTGTATGTGTGTGTATGTATGTGTGTGCATATGTGTGTATGCATATATATTTGTGTGTATTTATATATGTACTCTATATGCTTGTGTATGCATGTATGTATATATGTATATGCATGGTATGTATACTATATGTATGTGTGTCTGTATGTGTGTGTATGTATGTGTGTGCATATGTGTGTATGCATATATATTTGTGTGTATTTATATATGTACTCTATATGCTTGTATGTATGTGTGTGTATGCATGTATGTATATATGTATATGCATGGTATGTATACTATATGTATGTGTGTCTGTATGTGTGTGTATGTATGTGTGTGCATATGTGTGTATGCATATATATTTGTGTGTATTTATATATGTACTCTATATGCTTGTATGTATGTGTGTGTATGCATGTATGTATATATGTATATGCATGGTATGTATACTATATGTATGTGTGTCTGTATGTGTGTGTATGTATGTGTGTGCATATGTGTGTATGCATATATATTTGTGTGTATTTATATATGTACTCTATATGCTTGTATGTATGTGTGTGTATGCATGTATGTATATATGTATATGCATGGTATGTATACTATATGTATGTGTGTCTGTATGTGTGTGTATGTATGTGTGTGCATATGTGTGTATGCATATATATTTGTGTGTATTTATATATGTACTCTATATGCTTGTATGTATGTGTGTATGTATGTATGTATGTTTATATGTATATGCAATGCATGTGTATGTATACTATGTGTATGTGTGTCTGTATGTATGTATGTGTGTGCATATGTGTGTATGCATATATATTTGTGTGTATTTATATATGTACTCTATATGCATGTATGTATGTGTGTGTATCTGTATGTATATATGTATATACATGGTATGTATACTATGTATGTGTGTGCATATACATCTGGTACTCTCCTTATACACAGGTACACATGCTTATACTCATTATGGAGCAGTAGCATTTTATATATATATATATATATATATATATATATATATATATATATATATATATATATATATATATATAAAATATGAAATAGAACAAGTTCATGAAAATCGCGATGCATCCCCGAATCAAATCGAATCGTTACCATGATAATCGTAATCGAATCAAATCGTGAGAACAGTGAAGATGCGCAGCCCTACTAACCAGACATGAAAATATGAATTTCTTTCATGTAATTGGCAAGAGTCCATGAGCTAGTGACGTATGGGATATACAATCCTACCAGGAGGGGCAAAGTTTCCCAAAATTCAAAATGCCTATAAATACACCCCTCACCACACCCACAATTCAGTTTTACAAACTTTGCCTCCTATGGAGGTGGTAAAGTAAGTTTGTGCTAAGATTTCTACGTTGATATGCCCTTCTCAGCATTTTGAAGCCCGATTCCTCTCAGAGTACAGTGAATGTCAGAGGGATGTGAAGGGAGTATCACCTATTGAATGCAATGGTTTTCCTCACGGGAGATCTATTTCATAGGTTCTCTGTTATCAGTCGTAGAGATTCATCTCCTACCTCCCTTACTCAGATCAACGATATACTCTCATATTCCATTACCTCTACTGATAACTGTTTCAGTACTGGTTTGGCTATCTGCTATATGTGGATGGGTGTCTTTCGGTAAGTATGTTTTCATTACTTAAGACACTCTCAGCTATGGTTTGGCACTTTATGTATTAATATAAAGTTCTAAATATATGTATTGTACATATATTTGCCATGGTTTATGTATGTTTCCTTTTGCAGATTATTCAGTTTCATATTTGGGAAAAAACATATTTAGGAAAATATTTTTTTTTACCTGGGGTTTAGTCTTTTTCAAATTGACTGCTTTTTCACAAAATTTTCGCGGGCAAAATTAGGCTTGTGAGGCGCAAAATGCTGATATTTATAGCGTCGTTCTTGGCGCGAGAATTTTTTTGGTGCAAAGGTACACCTGGTGACGCAAGTTCGTCATTTCCGGCGTCTTAGTTGACCCCGAGTTCCTTGTACAAGGTGCGTCTGCAATGACACGAGTGTGTCATTTCTGGATGTTGTTAGCACCAAAAAAAATTCAGTTTGCATTGTGTGCCATACTTGGTGCCAAATAAATTAATTATTTAAAACCCCATTCCTATATCCCTCTTGCCTTTTTCTATGTCAGAGGGCTATGCTGTTTGCATTTTTTTCCCATTCCTGAAACTGCCATATAAGGAAATTGATAATTTTGCTTTATATGTTTTTTTTTTTCTCTTACATTTGCAAGATGTCTCAATCTGATCCTGTCTCAGAAACCACTGTTGGAACTCTGCTGCCTGATAACAGTTCTACCAAAGCTAAGTGTATCTGTTGTAAATTTGTGGAGATTATATCTCCAGCTGTGGTATGTAATAGTTGTCATGATATATGCAGAGAATGTATCCATCAGTAATAGTACAATGGCTGTTGTTCCTTCAACATCTAATGTACATGATATCCCTGTGAATATAAAAGATTTTATTGCTAATGCGATTCAGAAGGTTTTGTCTGCTATCCGTCTTCTAATAAATGTAAAAGGTCTTTTAAAACTTCTCATAAAAGTGATGAATTTTCAAATGACCGACAACATACTGAATTATCCTCCTCTGATGAGGATCTATCTGACTCAGAAGATCCTACCTCAGATATTGACACTGACAAATCTACTTATTTATTTAAAATGGAGTATATTTGTTCCTTGTTAAAAGAGGTGTTGATTACATTGGATATTGAGGAAACTAGTAGTCTTGATGTTAAAACTAGTAAACGTTTAAACTCTGTTTATAAACCTCCTGTGGTTACTCCAGAGGTTTTTCCAGTTCCTGATGCTATTTCTGATATGATTTCTAAGGAATGGAATAGGCCTGGTAGTTCTTTTATCCCTTCTTGAAGGTTCAAAAAATTGTATCATTTGCCAGCAGTTAGTTTGGAGTTTTGGGAAAAGATCCCCAGAGTTGATGGGGCTATTCCTACTCTTGCCAAACGTACTACTATTCCTATGGAAGATAGTACTTCCTTTAAGGACCCCTTAGATATGAAACCTGAATCTTATCTAAGGAAAGCTTATTTATATTCTGGCTATCTTCTCAGGCCTGCCATTTCTATAGTTGATGTTGCCGCTGCATCAACTTTTTGGTTGGAAAGTTTAGCGCAACAGGAAACAGGTCCTGATTTGTCTAGCATTGTTCACTTGCTTCAAAATGCTAATCATTTTATCTGTGATGCCATTTTTGATATCATCAAAATTGATGTTAAATCTATGTCTTTAGCTATTTTAGCTAGAAGAGCTTTGTGGCTTAAATATTGGAATGCTGACATGGTATCTAAATCTAGATTACTATCTCTTTCTTTCCAAGGTAATAATTTATTTGGTTCTCAGTGGGATTCAATTATTTCAACTGTCACTGGGGGGAAGGGAGTGTTTTTGCCTCAGGATAAAAGACCTAAGGGTAAATCTAAGGCTTCTAACCGTTTTCGTTTCTTTTGACAAAATAAGGAACAGAAACCCAATCCTTCCCCAAAGAATCTGGTTCCAGTTGGAAACCTTCTTCAAGTTGGAATAAATCCAAGCCATTTAAGAAATCAAAGCCAGCCCCCAAATCTGCATGAAGGTGCGGCCCTCATTCCAGTTTAGCTGGTAGGGGGCAGATTAAGATTCTTCCAAGATCAATGGATTCAGAGTATTGTCTCTCAAGGGTACCGAATAGGATTCAGAGTAAGACCTCCTGTGAGAAGATATTTTCTCTCCTGTATCCCGGCAAATCCAGTAAAGGCTCAGGCTTTTCTGAAGTGTGTTTCAGACCTGGAGCTTTTAGGCGTAATCATACCAGTTCCATTTCAGGAACAGGGTCTGGTGTTTTATTCAAATCTATTCATTGTCCTAAAGAAAGAAAATTCATTCAGGCCAGTTCTGAATCTGAAAATTTTGAATCATTTTGTAAGAGTGCCAACTTTCAAAATGGTAACTATAAGGACTATTCTGCCTTTTGTTCAGCAAGGTCATTATACAGTATGTCCACGATAGACTTACAGGATGCATATCTTCATATTCTGATTCATCCAGACCACTATCAGTTTCTGAGATTTTCTTTTCTAGACAAGCATTACCAATTTGTCACTCTTCCATTTATCCTAACAACAGCTCCAATATTTTTTTTCAAAGGCTCTCGGTGCCCTACTCTCTGTAATCAGAGAACGGGGTATTGCGGTGTTTCCTTATTTGGACGATATCTTGGTACTAGCTCAGTCTTTATATTCTGCAGAATCTCACACGAATCAACTAGTGTCGTTTCTTCAAAGACATGGTTTGAGGATCAATTTACCAAAGAGTTCCTTGATTCCTCAGACAAGTGTCACCTTTTTAGGTTTCCAGATAGATTCAGTGTCCATGACTCTGCTTCTAACAGACAAGAGATGACTAAAATTGGGTTCAGCTTGTCGGAACCTTCAGTCTCAATCATTCCCTTCAGTAGCTATGTGCATACTCTCTCTGACTTGGTGGTTAGATCACCATCATATAGTTCAAGGGGCCTCTTTTGTTCGTCCAACTTGGACTGTGATCACAACAGATGCAAGTCTTTCAGGTTGGGGAGCTGTCTGGGGATCTCTGACAGCACAAGGGGTTTGGAAATCTCAAGAGGCGAGGTTACCAAACAATATTTTAGAATATTTTTAGGGCTCTTCAGGTGTGGTCTCTGTTGAAGAGAGAACCGTTCATTTGTTTTCAGACAGACAATATCACAACTGTCGCATATGGTAATCATCAGGGCAGGACTCGCAGTCCCCAAGCTATGAAAGAAGTATCTTGGATACTTTCTTGGGCGGAATTCAGCTCCTGTCTAATTTTTGGGGTTCATATCCCAGGTGTAGACCATTGGGAAGCGGGTTATCTCAGCCGTCAGACTTTACATCTGGGGGAGTGGTCGCTCCATCCAGATGTGTTTTCTCAAATTGTTCAGATATGGGGTCTTCCAGAAATCGATCTGATGGCTTCCCATCTAAACAAGAAACTTCCCAGGTACCTGTCCAGGTCCAGGGATCCTCAGGCGGAGTCAGTGGATGCGTTAGCAGTTCCTTGGTGTTACCAACCTGCTTATATCTTCCCGCCTCTAGTTCTTCTTCGAAGAGTGATCTCCAAGATCTTCATGGAACAATCATTTGTGTTGCTGGTAGCTCCAGCATGCCCTCACAGGTTTTGGTATGCAGATCTTGTTCAGATGTCCAGTTGCCAACCTTGGCCACTTCCTTTAAGACCAGACCTTCTGTCTCAAGTCTGTTTTTCCATCAGGATCTCAAATCATTAAATTTGAAGGTATGGAAATTGAACGCCTAGTGCTTAGTCATAGAGGTTTCTCTGACTCGGTGATTAATACTATGTTACAGGCTCATAAATCTGTTACTAAGAAGATTTATTATCGAGTTTAGAAGACTTATATTTCATGGTGTTCTTCTCATAAATTTTCCTGGCATTCTTTTAGAATTCCTAGAATTTTACAGTTTCTTCAGGATGGTTTGGATAAAGGTTTGTATACAAGTTCCTTGAAGGGACATATCTCTGCTCTTTCTGTTTTATTTCACAGAAAGATTGCTAAGCTTCCTGATATTCACTGTTTTGTGCAGGCTTTGGTCCGTATCAAGCCTGTCATTAAATCAATCTCTCCTCCTTGGAGTCTTAATTTGGTTTTGAAGGCTTTACAGGCTCCTCCGTTTGAGCCTATGCATTCTTTGGACATTAAATTACTTTCTTGGAAAGTGTTGTTCCTTTTGGCCATCTCTTCTGCTAGAAGAGTTTCCGAATTATCTGCTCTTTCTTGTGAATCTCCTTTTTTGATTTTCCATCAGGATAAGGCAGTTTTGCGGACTTCATTTAAATCTCTATCTAAGGTTGTGAATTCTAACAACATTAATAGAGAGATTGTTGTTCCTTCTTTGTGTCCTAATCCTAAGAATTCTTTGGAGAGATCCTTACATTCTTTGGATGTTGTAAGAGCTTTGAAATATTATGTTGAAGCTACTAAAGATTTCAGGAAGACTTCTAGTCTATTTGTTGTCTTTTCTGGTCCTAGGAAAGGTCAGAAAGCTTCTGCCATTTCCTTGGCATCCTGGTTAAAGCTTTTGATTCATCAGGCTTATTTGTAGTCGGGTCAGGCCCCGCCTCAGAGAATTACAGCTCATTCTACTAGATCAGTCTCCACTTCATGGGCCTTTAAGAATGGTTTTGAAGGCTTTACAGGCTCCTCCGTTTGAGCCTATGCATTCTTTGGACATTAAACTACTTTCTTGGAAAGTGTTGTTCCTTTTGGCCATGTCTTCTGCTAGAAGAGTTTCCGAATTATCTGCTCTTTCTTGTGAATCTCCTTTTTTGATTTTCCATCAGGATAAGGCAATTTTGCGGACTTCATTTAAATTTCTATCTAAGGTTGTGAATTCTAACAACATTAATAGAGAGATTGTTGTTCCTTCTTTATGTCCTAATCCTAAGAATTCTTTGGAGAGATCCTTACATTCTTTGGATGTTGTAAGAGCTTTGAAATATTATGTTGAAACTACTAAAGATTTCAGGAAGACTTCTAGTCTATTTGTTGTCTTTTCTGGTCCTAAGAAAGGTCAGAAAGCTTCTGCCATTTCCTTGGCATCCTGGTTAAAGCTTTTGATTCATCAGGCTTATTTGGAGTCGGGTCCGGCCCCGCCTCAGAGAATTACAGCTCATTCTACTAGATCAGTCTCCACTTCATGGGATTTTAAGAATGAAGCTTCAGCTGATCAGATTTGCAAAGCAGCAACTTTGTCTTCTTTGCATACATTTAGTAAATTCTATCGTTTTGATGTATTTGCTTCCTCGTAAGCAGTTTTTGGTAGAAAAGTTCTTCAGGCAGCTGTTTCAGTTTGATTCCTCTGCTTATGTTTAAGTTTTTTCTTTTCATTTATGAGAATAAACTTATATTTTGGATTGTGGATTAACTTTTCTGATGCTTTTTACTCCTTTCTTTATCACCCCACTACTTGGCTATTCGTTAAACTGAAATGTCGGTGTGGTGAGGGGTGTATTTATAGGCATTTTGAGGTTTGGGAAACATTGCCCCTCCTGGTAGGAATGTATATCCCATATGTCACTAGCTCATGGACTCTTGCCAATATGAAAGAAATTAATTTATCAGGTAAGTTCTTGCATAAATTATGTTATTTCGCATTCCAATGTTCTTCACATAGCAGAATGTGTTCTATTTAATCATAATTACATATTTCTACATATATCTGATGTTATTTTGGTACAATATACTGTATATCTATACATATACAGTATATATATATATATATATATATATATATATATATATATATATATATATATATATATATATATATATATATATATATATATGTATATATATATATATATATATATATACATGATCATATACAGTATAGGTATAGATATAAACAGATATATATAGGAATACCTATTTACAAATACTTAGAGCATATTTTGCTATGTGCAGAACATTGAAATTATAAATATGATTTTACATGTTTTCATCTTTAACGACTGCAAAGGGCTCTAATACACTTATATAAAAAAATAAATTAAAAAAAACCTAGCCTAAACTAAACTACCAATAGATCTTAAAAGGGCTTTTTGCCCTTTTGGGGGCATTACCCCAAAGAAATCAGCTCTTTTACCTGGAAAAAAATACAAACAACCCCCCCAACAGTAAAACCCACCACCCACACAACCAACCCCCCAAATAAAATACTAAGTAAAAAAACCTAAGCTCCCCATTGCCCTGAAAATGGCATTTGGATGGGCATTGCCCTTAAAAGGGCATTTAGCTCTATTGCAGGCCCAAAGCCCTAACCTAAAAAAAAACCCCACCCAATACACCCTTAAAAAATCCTAACACTAACCCCCGAAGATTCACTTACCGGGAGAAGTCTTCATCCAAGCGGCAAGATGTCCTCAACGAAGCCGGCAGAAATGGTCCTCCAGACGGCAGAAGTGGTCCTCCAGACGGGCAGAAGTCTTCATCCAGACGGCATCTTCTATCTTCATCCTTCCGGCGCAGAGCGGGTCCATCTTTAAGACATCCGACGGGAAGCATCTCCTTCAAACGACGGCTTCTTCGTAATGAATATCTTTTTAAGTGACGTCATCCAAAATGGCGTCCCTTAGATTCCGATAGGCTGATAGAATTCTATCAGCTAATCAGAATTAAGCTAGAAAAAATCCTATTTTCTGATGCAATCAGCCAATAGGATTGAGCTGGCATTCTATTGGCTGTTCCAATCAGCCAATAGAATGCAAGTTCAATCCTATTGGCTGATTGGATCAGCCAATAGAATTGAAGTTCAATCCTATTGGCTGATTGCATCAGCCAATATGATTTTTTCTAGAAGATGCCGTCTGGATGAAGACTTCTGTCCGTCTGGAGGACCACTTCTGCCGGCTTCGTTGAGGACATCTTGTCGCTTGGATGAAGACTTCTCCCGGTAAGTGAATCTTCGGGGGTTAGTGTTTAGATTTTTTAAGGGTGTATTGGGTGGCTTTATTTTTTAGGTTAGGGCTTTGGGCCTGCAATAGAGCTAAATGCCCTTTTAAGGGCAATGCCCATCCAAATGCCCTTTTCAGGGCAATGGGGAGCTTAGGTTTTTTTAGTTAGGCTTTTATTTAGGGGGTTAGTTGTGTGGGTGGTGGGTTTTACTGTTGGGGGGGTATTTGTATATTTTTTTACAGGAAAAAGAGCTGATTTCTTTGGGGCAATGCCCCGCGAAAGGCCCTTTTAAGGGCTATTGATAGTTTAGTTTAGGCTAGGGTTTTTTTTTATATTGGGGGGGCTTTTTTATTTTGATAGGGCTATTAGATTAGTTTAAAAATCTGTAATTTGTTTATTATTTTCTGTAATTTAATGTTTGTTTTTGTGATTTAGCTAATTTAATTTATTTAATTGTATTTAATTTATGTAATTTATTTAATTGTAGTGTTAGGTGTTATTGTAACTTAGGTTAGGCTTTATTTTGCAGGTCAATTTGTATTTATTTTAGCTAGGTAGTTATTAAATAGTTAATAACTATTTAATAACTATTCTACCTAGTTAAAATAAATAAAAACTTGCCTGTGAAATAAAAATAAAACCTAAGCTAGCTACAATGTAACTATTAGTTATATTGTAGCTAGCTTAGGGTTTATTTTATAGGTAAGTATTTAGTTTTAAATAGGAATTATGTAGTTAATGATAGTAATTTTATTTACATTTATTTCAATTATATTTCAATTAGTGGGTGTTAGGGTTAGGGTTAGACTTAGGTTTAGGGGTTAATAAATTTAATATAGTGGCGGTGACCTTGGGGGCGGCAGATTGGGGGTTAAAAAATATAATGTAGGTGGCGGCGATGTTAGGGGTGGCAGATTAGGGGTTAATATTATGTAACTAGTGTTTGTGAGGCGGGAGTGTGGCGGTTTAGGGGTTAATATGTTTATTATAGTGGCGGTGATACATGACAAATTGGTTAGCAATCTGGGATTTAAAACTAAAATGCTGGTCTGGAGTTCCCAGTACAAAGACTGGATATCCAGTCTTTGTACTGGGAACTCCAGACCAGCATTTTAGTTTTAAATCCCAGATTTTAGTATTTCCAATAAAGATTTATGTTTTAATTAGTGTGTTTCTTTTTCCAACTCCATATAATTGGGGGTCTTTTGAGTGCTTATTAGTATCTTTTTTCGGTTAGTTTCTTTTGCTAACCAATTTGTCATGTAACTTTGCTGATACATAGCACCTAACCACACATTATTGTAGAATATTAAGGCCACAGACCTTATTAACTGAATGGTATAAGACCCGACACAACACGTTTAAGTGGTGCCATCAATCCTATCCGAATTATAGTGGCGGTGATGTCCGGAGCGGCAGATTAGGGGTTAAAAAATTTAATATAGTGTTTGCGATGCGGGAGGGCCTCAGTTTAGGGGTTAATAGGTAGTTTATGGGTGTTAGTGTACTTTTTAGCACTTTAGTTATGAGTTTTATGTTACGGCGTTGTAGTGTAAAACTCATAACTACTGACTTTAGAATACATTACAGATCTTGGAGGTAGAGGCTGTACCGCTCACTTTTTGGCCTCCCAGGACAGACTCGTAATACCGGCGTTATGCAAGTCCCATTGAAAAAAGGGTTTACGAAGTTTACATAAGTAGGTTTGCAGTAAGGCCAAAAAAGTGTGCGGGGCCCCTAAACCTGCAAGACTCGTAATAGCAGCGGTAGTGAAAAAGCAGCGTTAGGACCTGTTAACGCTGCTTTATCAGTTTACCGCAAAACTCGTAATCTAGCCGATAGATCTTTAGACATGTATATGTATGTATCTCTATGTTAAAGCCCTTTGCAGCCTTTTTTCCTTATCTTTGTTATGTAACTTTTTTGTTAAAAATAATTTTTATTAGACAGTGTTATTATGTGTGTAACTGTACTGTGTAATGTATATTTATTAGTGTTATTATGAGTGTAACTGTACTGTGTAATGTATATTTATTAGACAGTGTTATTGTGAGTGTAACTGTACTGTGTAATGTATATTTATTAGATAGTGTTATTATGTGTGTAACTGTACTGTGTAATGTATATTTATTAGATAGTGTTATTATGTGTGTAACTGTACTGTGTAATGTATATTTATCAGATAGTGTTATTATGTGTGTAACTGTACTGTGTAATGTATATTTATTAGACAGTGTTATTGTGAGTGTAACTGTACTGTGTAATGTATATTTATTAGATGGTGTTATTATGTGTGTAACTGTACTGTGTAATGTATATTTATTAGATAGTGTTATTATGTGTGTAACTGTACGGTGTAATGTATATTTATTAGACAGTGTTATTGTGAGTGTAACTGTACTGTGTAATGTATATTTATTAGTGTTATTATGAGTGTAACTGTACTGTGTAATGTATATTTATTAGACAGTGTTATTGTGAGTGTAAATGTACTGTGTAATGTATATTTATTAGTGTTATTATGAGTGTAACTGTACTGTGTAATGTATATTTATTAGACAGTGTTATTATGAGTGTAAATGTACTGTGTAATGTATATTTATTAGATAGTGTTATTATGTGTGTAACTGTACTGTGTAATGTATATTTATTAGACAGTGTTATTGTGAGTGTAACTGTACTGTGTAATGTATATTTATTAGTGTTATTATGAGTGTAACTGTACTGTGTAATGTATATTTATTAGTGTTATTATGAGTGTAACTGTACTATGTAATGTATATTTATTAGTGTTATTATGAGTGTAACTGTACTATGTAATGTATATTTATTAGTGTTATTATGAGTGTAACTGTACTGTGTAATGTATATTTATTAGACAGTGTTATTGTGAGTGTAACTATACTGTGTAATGTATATTTATTAGTGTTATTATGTGTGTAACTGTACTATGTAATGTACATTTATTAGACAGTGTTATTATGTGTGTAACTGCACTGTATAATGTATATTTATTAGATAGTGTTATTATGTGTGTAACTATACTGTGTAATGTATATTTATTAGATGGTGGTATTATGTGTGTAACTGTACTGTGTAATGTATATGTATTAGATGGTGTTATTATGTGTGTAACTGTACTGTGTAATGTATATTTATTAGACAGTGTTATTATGTGTTATTATGTGTGTAGCTGTACTGTATAATGTATATTTATTAGATGTTGTTATTATGTGTGTAACTGTACTGTGTAATGTATATTTATTAGATAGTGTTATTATGTGTGTAACTGTACTGTGTAATGTATATTTATTAGACAGTGTTATTATGTGTGTAACTGTACTGTGTAATGTATATTTATTAGATGTGTTATTATGTGTGTAACTGTACTATGTAATGTATATTTATTAGATGGTGTTATTATGTGTGTAACTGTACTGTGTAATGTATATTTATTAGATGGTGTTATTATGTGTGTAACTGTATTGTGTAATGTATATTTATTAGATGGTGTTATTATGAGTGTAACTGTACTGTGTAATGTATATTTATTAGATGGTGTTATGTGTGTAACTGTACTGTGTAATGTATATTTATTAGATGGTGTTATGTGTGTAACTGTACTGTGTAATGTATATTTATTAGATGGTGTTATTATGTGTGTAACTGTACTGTGTAATTTATATTTATTAGACAGTGTTATTATGTGTTATTATGTGTGTAGCTGTACTGTATAATGTATATTTATTAGATGTTGTTATTATGTGTGTAACTGTACTGTGTAATGTATATTTATTAGATAGTGTTATTATGTGTGTAACTGTACTGTGTAATGTATATTTATTAGACAGTGTTATTATGTGTGTAACTGTACTGTGTGATGTATATTTATTAGACAGTGTTATTATGTGTGTAACTGTACTGTGTAATGTATATTTATGAGATGGTGTTATTATGAGTGTAACTGTACTGTGTAATGTATATTTATTAGACAGTGTTATTTATTATGTGTAACTGTACTGTGTAATGTTTATTTATTAGATAGTGTTATTATGTGTGTAACTGTACTGTGTAATGTATATTTATGAGATGGTATTATTATGAGTGTAACTGTACTGTGTAATGTATATTTATTAGACAGTGTTATTTATTATGTGTAACTGTACTGTGTAATGTTTATTTATTAGATAGTGTTATTATGTGTGTAATGTATATTTATGAGATGGTGTTATTATGAGTGTAACTGTACTGTGTAATGTATATTTATTAGACAGTGTTATTTATTATGTGCAACTGTACTGTGTAATGTATATTTATTAGACAGTGTTATTTATTATGTGTAATTGTACTGTGTAATGTTTATTTATTAGATAGTGTGTAATGTATATTTATGAGATGGTGTTATTATGAGTGTAACTGTACTGTGTAATGTATATTTATTAGATGGTGCTATTATCTGTGTAACTGTACTGTGTAATGTTTATTTATTAGATGGTGTTATTATGTGTGTAACTGTACTGTGTAATGTATATTTATTAGACAGTGTTATTATGAGTGTAACTGTACTGTGTAATGTATATTTATGAGATGGTGTTATTATGAGTGTAACTGTACTGTGTAATGTTTATTTATTAGATGGTGTTATTATGTATGTAACTGTACTGTGTAATGTATATTTATTAGACAATGTTATTATGAGTGCAACTGTACTTTGTAATGTATATTTATTAGACAGTGTTATTTATTATGTGCAAATGTACTTTTCAATGTATTTTGTATGTGTTTTGTGACATTTTTTTGTTTCTTGAAACAGCTAACCAGAGCTCTGAGGACGCGCTATCCTGACGGACGTTAACTTCAATTGCGCTGAAGCGATCACGTTTATTTTCAACTTGTAATACAAGCGATAAACCCGACATGTGCATACACCCTTTTTCGCATGCGCGTATCTGTTAACACGCCACTCATAATCTGACCCTTACACATTTGTTTTTCGTTTTACCAAATTAATTTCTGAATAAATGCACCAAGAAAATAAGGAGAAAAAAAATACTGACGAAAATCAGTATTCATTTACTATTTTTTTCAAGGGGTTAATACTTGGCTATTCGTTAAACTGAATTGTGGGTGTGGTGAGGGGTGTATTTATAGGCATTTTGAGGTTTGGGAAACATTGCCCCTCCTGGTAGGAATGTATATCCCATATGTCACTAGCTCATGGACTCTTTCCAATATGAAAGAAATTAATTTATCAGGTAAGTTCTTGCATAAATTATATTATTTCGCATTCCAATGTTCTTCACATAGCAGAATGTGTTCTATTTAATCTTAATTACATATTTCTACATATATCTGATGTTATTTTGGTACAATATACTGTATATCTATACATATACAGTGTATATATATATATATATATATATATATATATATATATATATATATATACATGATCATATACAGTATAGGTATAGATATAAACAGATATATATAGGAATACCTATTTACAAATACTTAGAGCATATTTTGCTATGTGCAGAACATTGAAATTATAAATATGCTTTTACATGTTTTCATCTTTAACGACTGCAAAGGGCTCTAATACACTTATATAAAAAAATAAATTAAAAAAAACCTAGCCTAAACTAAACTACCAATAGCCCTTAAAAGGGCTTTTTGCCCTTTTGGGGGCATTACCCCAAAGAAATCAGCTCTTTTACCTGGAAAAAAATACAAATACCCCCCCCCAAAAAGTAAAACCCACCACCCACACAACCAACCCCCCAAATAAAATACTAAGTAAAAAAAACTAAGCTCCCCATTGCCCTGAAAATGGCATTTGGATGGGCATTGCCCTTAAAAGGGCATTTAGCTCTATTGCAGGCCCAAAGCCCTAACCTAAAAAAAAACCCCACCCAATACACCCTTAAAAAATCCTAACACTAACCCTCGAAGATTCACTTACCGGGAGAAGTCTTCATCCAAGCGGCAAGATGTCCTCAACGAAGCCGGCAGAAATGGTCCTCCAGACGGCAGAAGTGGTCCTCCAGACGGGCAGAAGTCTTCATCCAGACGGCATCTTCTATCTTCATCCTTCCGGCGCAGAGCGGGTCCATCTTTAAGACATCCGACGGGAAGCATCTCCTTCAAACGACGGCTTCTTCGTAATGAATATCTTTTTAAGTGACGTCATCCAAAATGGCGTCCCTTAGATTCCGATAGGCTGATAGAATTCTATCAGCTAATCAGAATTAAGCTCGAAAAAATCCTATTTTCTGATGCAATCAGCCAATAGGATTGAGCTGGCATTCTATTGGCTGTTCCAATCAGCCAATAGAATGCAAGTTCAATCCTATTGGCTGATTGGATCAGCCAATAGAATTGAAGTTCAATCCTATTGGCTGATTGCATCAGCCAATATGATTTTTTCTACCTTAATTCCGATTGGCTGATAGAATTCTATCAGCCAATCTGAATCTAAGGGACGCCATCTTGGATGACATCACTTAAAGAGAAATTGATTACGAAGAAGCCGTCGTTTGAAGAGGATGCTCCGCGTCGGATGTTTTGAAGATGGACCCGCTCCGTGTTGGAAGGATGAAGATAGAAGATGCCGTCTGGATGAAGACTTCTGCCCATCTGGAGGACCACTTCTGCCCGTCTGGAGGACCACTTCTGCCGGCTTCGTTGAGGACATCTTGTCGCTTGGATGAAGACTTCTCCCGGAAAGTGAATCTTCGGGGGTTAGTGTTAGGATTTTTTAAGGGTGTATTGGGTGGCTTTATTTTTTAGGTTAGGGCTTTGGGCCTGCAATAGAGCTAAATGCCCTTTTAAGGGCAATGCCCATCCAAATGCCCTTTTCAGGGCAATGGGGAGCTTAGGTTTTTTTAGTTAGGCTTTTATTTAGGGGGTTAGTTGTGTGGGTGGTGGGTTTTACTGTTGGGGGGGTATTTGTATAATTTTTTACAGGAAAAAGAGCTGATTTCTTTGGGGCAATGCCCCGCGAAAGGCCCTTTTAAGGGCTATTGATGGTTTAGTTTAGTGTGAGTGTAACTGTACTGTGTAATGTATATTTATTATTGTTATTATGTTTGTAACTGTACTATGTAATGTACATTTATTAGACAGTGTTATTATGTGTGTAACTGCACTGTATAATGTATATTTATTAGATAGTGTTATTATGTGTGTAACTATACTGTGTAATGTATATTTATTAGATGGTGGTATTATGTGTGTAACTGTACTGTGTAATGTATATATATTAGATGGTGTTATTATGTGTGTAACTGTACTGTGTAATGTATATTTATTAGACAGTGTTATTATGTGTTATTATGTGTGTAGCTGTACTGTATAATGTATATTTATTAGATGTTGTTATTATGTGTGTAACTTTACTGTGTAATGTATATTTATTAGATACTGTTATTATGTGTGTAACTGTACTGTGTAATGTATATTTATTAGACAGTGTTATTATGTGTGTAACTGTACTGTGTGATGTATATTTATTAGATAGTGTTATTATGTGTGTAACTGTACTGTGTAATGTATATTTATTAGATGTGTTATTATGTGTGTAACTGTATTGTGTAATGTATATTTATGAGATGGTGTTATTATGAGTGTAACTGTACTGTGTAATGTATATTTATTAGATGGTGTTATGTGTGTAACTGTACTGTGTAATGTATATTTATTAGATGGTGTTATTATGTGTGTAACTGTATTGTGTAATGTATATTTATTAGATGGTGTTATTATGAGTGTAACTGTACTGTGTAATGTATATTTATTAGATGGTGTTATGTGTGTAACTGTACTGTGTAATGTATATTTATTAGATGGTGTTATGTGTGTAACTGTACTGTGTAATGTATATTTATTAGATAGTGTTAATATGAGTGTAACTGTACTGTGTAATGTTTATTTATTAGATAGTGTTATTATGTGTGTAACTGTACTGTGTAATGTATATTTATGAGATGGTGTTATTATGAGTGTAACTGTACTGTGTAATGTATATTTATTAGACAGTGTTATTTATTATGTGTAACTGTACTGTGTAATGTTTATTTATTAGATAGTGTTATTATGTGTGTAACTGTACTGTGTAATGTATATTTATGAGATGGTATTATTATGAGTGTAACTGTACTGTGTAATGTATATTTATTAGACAGTGTTATTTATTATGTGTAACTGTACTGTGTAATGTTTATTTATTAGATAGTGTTATTATGTGTGTAATGTATATTTATGAGATGGTGTTATTATGAGTGTAACTGTACTGTGTAATGTATATTTATTAGACAGTGTTATTTATTATGTGCAACTGTACTGTGTAATGTATATTTATTAGACAGTGTTATTTATTATGTGTAACTGTACTGTGTAATGTTTATTTATTAGATAGTGTTATTATGTGTGTAATGTATATTTATGAGATGGTGTTATTATGAGTGTAACTGTACTGTGTAATGTATATTTATTAGACAGTGTTATTTATTATGTGCAACTGTACTGTGTAATGTATATTTATTAGACAGTGTTATTTATTATGTGTAACTGTACTGTGTAATGTTTATTTATTAGATAGTGTGTAATGTATATTTATGAGATGGTGTTATTATGAGTGTAACTGTACTGTGTAATGTATATTTATTAGATGGTGTTATTATCTGTGTAACTGTACTGTGTAATGTTTATTTATTAGATGGTGTTATTATGTGTGTAACTGTACTGTGTAATGTATATTTATTAGACAATGTTATTATGTGTGTAACTGTACTGTGTAATGTATATTTATTAGATGGTGTTATTATGTGTGTAACTGTACTGTGTAATGTTTATTTATTAGATGGTGTTATTATGTGTGTAACTGTACTGTGTAATGTATATTTATTAGACAGTGTTATTATAAGTGTAACTGTACTGTGTAATGTATATTTATTAGATGGTGTTATTATGAGTGTAACTGTACTGTGTAATGTATATTTATTAGATAGTGTTATTATGAGCGTAACTGTACTGTGTAATGTATATTTATTAGACAATGTTATTATGAGTGTAACTGTACTTTGTAATGTATATTTATTAGACAGTGTTATTTATTATGTGCAAATGTACTTTTCAATGTATTTTGTATGTGTTTTGTGACATTTTTTTGTTTCTTGAAACAGCTAACCAGAGCTCTGAGGACGCGCTATCCTGACGGACGTTAACTTCAATTGCGCTGAAGCGATCACGTTTATTTTCAACAAGCAATTAACCCGACATGCGCATACACCCTTTTTCGCATGTGCGTATCTGTTAACACGCCACTCATAATCTGACCCTTACACATTTGTTTTTCGTTTTACCAAATTAATTTCTGAATAAATGCACCAAGAAAATAAGGAAAAAAAAATACTGACGAAAATCAGTATTCATTTACTATTTTTTTCAAGGGGTTAATACTTATCTTAGCTCGCTCTCCATGCTCTCCCTAAGTATTGCGGCTACAGGTGAACTATTCACATGTAGCTTTGAAACATTTACATTGTTTTTTTCCCTTCTTGATCTTTTGTCCTGTATAGGAACTGGGGTATGCGATATCACACTCTAAATCAGACAAGGAAAGAGTTCAGTCAGGGGCAGGCTGGATGGATTACCCTACCAATAAGTGTGACAGTCTGACCAGTTACTCTCTGCTGCTAGAAAGAGAGAGAAAGAGAGAAAGAGAGAAAGAGAGAGTGAGAGAAAGAGAGAGAGAGAGAGTGAGATAAAGAGAGAGAGAAAAAGAGAGAGAGAGAGAGAGAGAGAGAGAGAGAGAGAGAGAGAGAGAGAGTGAGTGAGAGAGAGAGAGAGAGAGAGAGTGAGAGAGAGTGAGATAAAGATAGAGTGAGTGAGAGAAAAAGAGAGTGAGATAAAGATAGAGTGAGGAAAAAAGAGAGTAATAAAGAGAGAGTGAGAGAAAGAGAGAGTGAGAGAGAGAGTGAGAGAAAGAGAGAGTGAGAGAAAGAGAGAGTGAGAGAAAGAGAGAGTGAGAGAAAGAGAGAGAGAGAGGAAGAAAGAGAGAGTGAGAGGAAGAAAGAGAGAGTGAGAGAAAGAGGAGAGAGAGAAAGAGGAGAGAGGAGATGAGAGAGAGAGAAAGATTAGAGAGAGAGAAGAGAGAGAAAAGGAGGAGAGAGAGAAAGGAGAGGAGAGAGAGAGAAAGAGGAGAGAGAGAAAGATGAGAAAGAGAGAGAGAGAAAGAGAGAAAGAGAGTGAGGGAGGGAGGGAGAGAGAGAGAGAGAGAGAGAAAGAGAGGGAGGGAGGGAGGGAGGGAGGGAGGGAGAGAAAGAGTGAGTGAGAGAGAGAGAGAGAGAGAGAGAGAGAGAGAGAGGGAGAGAGAGAGAGCGAGATAAAGAGAGTGAGTGAGAGAAAAATAGAGTGAGAGAAAGAGTGAGGAAGAAAGAGAAGAATAAAGAGAGAGTGAGAGAAAGAGAGAGTGAGAGAGAGAGTGAGAGAAAGAGAGAAGAAGAAAGAAAGAGTGAGAGAAAGAGGAGAGAGAGAAAGAGGAGAGAGAGAAAGAGGATAGAGAGAAAGAGGAGAGAGAGATAAAGAGGAGAAAGAGAGAGAGAAAGAGAGGGAGGGAGATAAAGAAAGAAAGAAAGAAAAAAAGAAAGAAAGAAAAAGAGTGGGAGAAAGAAAAAGACATCTACTTATCAAGCCGTCAACTTACTTGCATTCGACGGCACCAATATGCTCGCCTAAGATCGCCTAACATCGCTGCCGCGGACCTGAATACGCTCTTCAAAGTTACCAAAAAAGCTGCGTACCAAATACAGGGCGATGAGCAGCGGACTGTTGTTAACTAACAGTCATCGATCTTGCTGCTCTTCGGCTTTTTCCCAGCTTTATTGGTACCCTGTCACTAAACACACACTATACTATACTGTTTACCTCCTATACCACCGCTCCCGGAGCCCACCGCAACTCTAATAAATGTATTAACCCCTAAACCGCCGCTCACGGACCCCGCCGCAAATAAATAAAGTGTTTAACCCCTAAACCGCCACTCCCGGAGCCCACCGCCACCTACATTATACTTATCAACCCCTAATCTGCTACCCCTACACTGCCGCCACCTACATTATACCTATTAACCCCTAATCTGCCACCCCCTACACCGACACCACCTACATTATCCTTATTAACCCCTAATCTGCCCTCCTACACCGCCACCACTATATTAAATTTATTAACCCCTAAACCTAAGTCTAACCCTAACACCCACTAACCTAAATATAATTTAAATAAATCTAAATAAATATTCCAATCATTAAATAAATTATTCCTATTTAAAACTAAATACTTACCTGTAAAATAAACCCTTAGCTAGCTACAATATAACTAATAGTTACATTGTAGCTAGCTTAGGGTTTATTTTTATTTTACAGGCAACTTTGTACTTATTTTAACTAGGTACAATAGCTATTAAATAGTTATTAACTATTTAATAACTTCCTAGTTAAAATAAATACAAATTTACCTGTAAAATAAATCCTAACCTAAGTTACAATAACACCTAACACTACACTATAATTAAATAAATTCCCTAAACTAAATACAATTAATTACAATTAAATAAAATTATCTAAAGTAAAAAAAACACTAAATTAAAGAAAATAATAAACAAATTACAAGATTTTTAAACTAATTACACCTAATCTAATCCCCCTAACAAAATAAAAAAGCCCCCCCAAAATAAAAAAAGCCCTACCCTACACTAAATTACAAATAGCCCTTAAAAGGGCCTTTTGCGGGGCATTGCCCCAAAGTAATCAGCTCTTTTACCTGTAAAAAAAAAATTACAAACCCCCCCCAACATTAAAACCCACCACCCACACAACCAACCCTACTGTAAAACAGAAGAAGAAAGAAAGAAAGAAAGAAAGAAAGAAAGAAAGAAAGAAAGAAAGAAAGAAAGAAAGAAAGAAAGAAAGAAAGAAAGAAAGAAAGAAAGAAAGAAAGAAAGAAAGAAAGAAAGAAAAAAGAGTGGGAGAAAGAAAGAGAGTGGGAGAAAGAGGAGAGAGAAAAAATAGAGAGAGAGAGAGAGAGAGAAAGAGTGAGAGAAAGAGATAGAACGATAAAAAAGAGAGAGAGAAAGAGAGAGATAAAGAAAGAAAGAGAGAGAGAAAGATAGAGATAAAGAGGAGAGAGAAAAAGATAGAGATAAAGAAAGAGAAAGAGAGATAAAGAAAGAGACTGAGATAGAAATAAAGAGAGAAATAAAAAGAGAGAAAGATATAGAGAGAGGAAGAGAGAGAGAGAATGAATGAATGAATATACAGTGTATATATATATATATATATATATATATATATATATATATATATATATATATATATACACCCTGTTCCAAATTATTATGCAAATTCTATTTCAGTGTCACAAAGATTAAAAAAAAATTTTCAGTCTAACTCATGGATAGCATTTTGTCTCAGGGCTCTTTTGATCACTGAAAACAATCTCGGACGCCTGTGATAATTAAATTGCCAGGTGAGCCCAATTAAAGGAAAAACTACTAAAGGAGGGTGTTCCACATTATTAAGCAGAGCACCATTTTCAAGCAATATTGAGAAGAAAAAGGATCTCTCTGCTGCCGAAAAGAGTGAAATAGTTCAATGCCTTGGACAAGGTATGAAAACATTAGATATTTCACGAAAACCTAAGAGTGATCATCGCACTATTAAGAGATTTGTGGCCGATTCAGAGCACAGACGGGTTTGTGCAGATAAAGGCACATTGAGGAAGATTTCTGCCAGATCCATGCATCGGTTTAAGAGAGCAGCTGCTAAAATACCATTACATAGCAGCAAACAGATATTTGAAGCTGCTGGTGCCTCTGGAGTCCCACGGACATCAAGGTGTAAAGTCCTCCAGAGTCTTGCAACTGTGCATAAACCTTCCATACGGCCACCACTAACCAATGCTCACAAGCAGAAATGGCTGCATTGAACAGAAAAATACATGAAGACTAATTTTAAAACAGTCCTGTTCACTGATGAGTGCCGTGCAACCCTGGATGGTCCAGATGGATGGAATAGTGGATGGTTGGTGGACGGACACCCTGTTCCAACAAGTCTGAGACGTCAGCAAGGCGGTGGTGGTGTCATGTTTTGGGCCGGAATCATGGGAAGAGAGCTGGTCGGCCCATTTAGGGTCCCCAAAGGTGTAAAGATGACCTCTGCAAAGTATGTGGAGTTCCTGACTGACCACTTCCTTCCCTGGTACAAAAGGAAGAACTATACTTTCCGTAATAAAATCATCTTCATGCATGGCAATGCACCATCTCATGCTGCAAAGAATACCTCTGCATCAATAGCTGCTATGGGGATAAAAGGAGAGAAAGTCATGGTGTGGCCTCCATCCTCCCCTGACCTCAATCCTATTGAGAACCTTTGGAGCATCCTCAAGCAAAAGATCTATGAGGGTAGGAGTGGGAGAAAGAAAGAGGCTTCTACTTATCAAGCCGTCAACTTACTTGCATTCGACGGCACCAATACGCTCGCCTAACATCGCTGCCGTGGACCTGAATACTCTCTCCAAAGTTACCAAAAAAGCTGTCAAAAAGACGCGCACCAAATACGGGGAGATGAGCAGCGGACTGTTGTTAACTAACAGTCATCGATCTCGCTGCTCTTCGGCTTTTTCCCAGCTTTATTGGTACCCTGTCACTAAACACACACTATACTATATTGTTTACCCCCTATACCGCCGCTCCCGGAGCCCACCGCAACTCTAATAAATGTATTAACCCCTAAACCGCCGCTCACGGACCCAGCCGCAATTAAATAACATAATTTATGTAAGAACTTACCTGATAAATTCATTTCTTTCATATTGGCAAGAGTCCATGAGCTAGTGACATATGGGATATACAATCCTACCAGGAGGGGCAAAGTTTCCCAAACCTCAAAATGCCTATAAATACTAGACATGTGCGGTTCGTTTCGGATTAATTCGGAAATTCGGTAAATTCGGTAAATTCGGAGATTCGGATCGATTCGGATTTCCGAATTAAAATACTTCCGAATCTACCGAATGAATCCGAAATAGCTGCCGTATCTCCGAATAAATCCGAATTAGCTCGTTAAAATTCGGCATTTCCCCATAGGAAACAATGGGAGTTTCGGCTGAAAAAAAAACCTAACACCGCAGCCCCATTGTTTCCTATGGGGAAACACTAAGTCTGCACCTAACACCCTAACATGTACCCCGAGTCTCTAAACACCCCTAATCTAACACTTATTAACCCCTAATCTGCTGCCTCCGCTATCGCTGACACCTGCATTATTTTATTAACCCCTAATCTGCCGACCGAATATCGCCGCCACCTACATTATAACTATTAACCCCTAATCTGCTGTCCCTAACACCGCCGACCCCTACATTATAGTTATTAACCCCTAATCTGCCCCCCCCCCAACGTCGCCGCAATCTAACTACAACTATTAACCCCTAATCTGCCGACCCGATATCGCCGCCGCCTACATTATAGCTATTAACCCCTAATCTGCTGTCCCTAACACCGCCGACCCCTACATTATAGTTATTAACCCCTAATCTGCCCCCCCAACGTCGCCGCAATCTAACTACAAGTATTAACCCCTAATCTGCCGACCCGATATCGCCGCCGCCTACATTATAGCTATTAACCCCTAATCTGCTGTCCCTAACACCGCCGACCCCTACATTATAGTTATTAACCCCTAATCTGCCCCCCCAACGTCGCTGCAATCTAACTACAAGTATTAACCCCTAATCTGCCGACCCGATATCGCCGCCGCCTACATTATAGCTATTAACCCCTAATCTGCTGTCCCTAACATCGCCGACCCCTACATTATAGTTATTAACCCCTAATCTGCCCCCCCCAACGTCGCCGCAATCCTAACTACAAGTATTAACCCCTAATCTGCCGACCTGATATCGCCGCAACCTAAAATTATAACTATTAACCCCTAATCTGCTGTCCCTAACACCGCCGACCCCTACATTATAGTTATTAACCCCTAATCTGCCTCCCCCCCAACGTCGCCACAATCTAACTACAAGTATTAACCCCTAATCTGCCGACCGCAAATCGCCGCCACTATAATAAATGTATTAACCCCTAAACCGCCGCACTCCCGCCTCGCAAACACTATAATACATTTTATTAACCCCTAATCTGCCCTCCCTAACATCGCCGCCACCTACCTACAATTATTAACCCCTAATCTCCCGCCCCCATCGTCGCCGCTACTATAATAAGGTTATTAACCCCTAAACCTAAATCTAACCCTAACACTAACACCCCCTAACTTAAATATAATTTAAATAAAACGAAATAAGTTTACTATAGTTAAATAAATGAATCCTATTTAAAACTAAAGACTTACCTGTAAAATAAACCCTAAGATAGCTACAATATAACTAATAGTTACATTGTAGCTATTTTAGCATTTATTTTTATTTTACAGGCAACTTTGTATTTATTTTAACTAGGTACAATAGTTATTAAATAGTTAATAACTATTTAATAACTACCTAGCTAAAATAAATACAAATTTACCTGTAAAATAAATCCTAACCTAAGTTACACTAACACCTAACACTACACTATCATTAAATTAACTAAAGAAATGATTCCTATTTAAAACTAAATACTTACCTGTAAAATAAACCCTAAGATAGCTGCAATATAACTAATAGTTACATTGTAGCTATTTTAGCATTTATATTTATTTTACAGGCAACTTTGTATTTATTTTAACTAGGTACAAAAGCTATTAAATAGTTATTGACTAATTAATAGCTACCTAGTTAAAATAATTACAAAATTACCTGTAAAATAAATCCTAACCTAAGTTACAATTAAACCTAACACTACACTGTCATTAAATAAATTAACTACAAGTACCTACAATTATCTACAATTAAATAAACTAAAGTACAAAACCCCCCCACTAAATTACAAAAAAAAACAAACACTAAATTACAAAAAATAAAAAAATATTACAAGAATTTTAAACTAATTACACCTAATCTAAGCCCCCTAATAAAATAACAAAGCCCCCCAAAATAAAAAAAAATGCCCTACCCTATACTAAATTACAAAAGTTAACAGCTCTATTACCTTACCAGCCCTGAACAGGGCCCTTTGCGGGGCATGCCCCAAAGAAAACAGCTCTTTTGCCTGTAAAAAAAAAACACAATCCCCCCCCCACATTACAACCCACCACCCACATACCCCTACTCTAACCCAAACCCCCCCTTAAATAAACCTAACACTACCCCCCTGAAGATCTCCCTACCTTGAGTCGTGTTCACCCAGCCGGGACGAAGTCTTCATCCGATGGGGCAGAAGAGGACATCCAGACCGGCAGAAGTCTTCATCCAAGCGGGGCAAGAAGAGGTCTTCCATCCATCATACAAGTACCAAAATACAAACAAACACTAAATTACCAAAAATAATAAAATATTACAAAAATTTTAAACTAATTACACCTAATCTAAGCCCCCTACTAGCTATTAATATAGCTTCAATATAACTAATAGTTACATTGTAGCTATTTTAGGATTTATATGTATTTTACAGACAACTTTGTATTTATTTTAACTAGGTACAATAGTTATTAAATAGTTAATAACTATTTAATAACTACCTAGCTAAAATAAATACAAATTTACCTGTAAAATAAATCATAACCTAAGTTACAATTACACCTAACACTACACTATCATTAAATTAACTAAATAAATGAATCCTATATACAACTAAAGACTTACCTGTAAAATAAACCCTAATATAGCTGCAATATAACTAATAGTTACATTGTAGCTATTTTAGCATTTATATTTATTGTACAGGCAACTTTGTATTCATTTTAACTAGGTTCAATAGCTATTAAATAGATATTTACTGTTTAATTGCTACCTAGTTAAAATAATTACAAAATTACCTTTAAAATAAATCCTAACCTAAGTTACAATTAAACCTAACACTACACTATCATTAAATAAATTAACTACAAGTACCTACAATTAAATACAATTAAAAAAACTAAACTAAAGTACAAACCCCCCGCCCACTAAATTACAAAAATAAAAAAAATATTACAAGAATTTTAAACTAATTACACCTAATCTAAGCCCCCTAATAAAATAACAAAGCCCCCCAAAATAAAAAAAATGCCCTAACCTATACTAAATTACAAAAGTTAACAGCTCTATTACCTTACCAGCCCTGAACAGGGCCCTTTGCGGGGCATGCCCCAAAGAAAACAGCTCTTTTGCCTGTAAAAAAAAAAACACAATCCCCCCCCACATTACAACCCACCACCCACATACCCCTACTCTAACCCAAACCCCCCTTAAATAAACCTAACACTACCCCCCTGAAGATCTCCCTACCTTGAGTCGTGTTCACCCAGCCGGGCCGAAGTCTTCATCCGATGGGGCAGAAGAGGACATCCAGACCGGCAGAAGTCTTCATCCAAGCGGGGCAAGAAGAGGTCTTCCATCCATCAGAAAAGTACAAAAAAACAAACAAACACTAAATTAGCAAAAATAATAAAATATTACAATAATTTTAAACTAATTACACCTAATCTAAGCCCCCTACTAGCTATTAATATAGCTACAATATAACTAATAGTTACATTGTAGCTATTTTAGGATTTATATTTATTTTACAGGCAACTTTGTATTTATTTTAACTAGGTACAATAGCTATTAAATAGTTAATAACTACCTAGCTAAAATAAATACAAATTTACCTGTAAAATAAACCCTAACCTAAGTTACAATTACACCTAACACTACACTGTCATTAAATTAACTAAATAAATTAATCCTATATAAAACTAAATACTTACCTGTAAAATAAACCCTAATATAGCTACAATATAACTAATAGTTACATTGTAGCTATTTTAGCATTTATATTTATTTTACAGGCAACTTTGTATTTATTTTAACTAGGTACAATAGCTATTAAATAGATATTTACTGTTTAATAGCTACCTAGTTAAAATAATTACAAAATTACCTGTAAAATAAATCCTAACCTAAGTTACTATTAAACCTAACACTACACTATCATTAAATAAATTAACTACAAGTACCTACAATTAAATACAATGAAATAAACTAAACTAAAGTACAAAAAAAAACAAACACTAAATTACAAAAAATAAAAAAAATTACAAGAATTTTAAACTAATTACACCTAATCTAAGCCCCCTAATAAAATAACAAAGCCCCCCAAAATAAAAAAATGCCCTACCCTATACTAAATTACAAAAGTAATCAGCTCTATTACCTTACCAGCCCTGAACAGGGCCTTTTGCGGGGCATGCCCAAAGAAAACAGCTCTTTTGCCTGTAAAAAAAAACACAATACCCCCCCCCCCACATTACAACCCACCACCCACATACCCCTACTCTAACCCAAACCCCCCTTAAATAAACCTAACACTACCCCCCTGAAGATCTCTCTACCGTGTCTTCACCCAGCGGGCCGAAGTCTTCATCCGATCGGGCAGAAGAGGACATCCAGACCGGCAGAAGTCTTCATCCAAGCGGGGCAAGAAGAGGTCTTCCATCCATCAGAAGTCTTGATCCAGGCGGCATCTTCTCTGTTCATCCATCCGGAGCGGAGCGGCAGCATCCTGAAGACATCCCACGCAGAGCATCCTCTTCTTTCTTGATCCGACGACTAGGTGACTGTACCTTTAAGTGACGTCATCCAAGATGGCGTCCCTTGAATTCCGATTGGCTGATAGGATTCTATCAGCCAATCGGAATTAAGGTAGGAAAAATCTGATTGGCTGATTCAATCAGCCAATCAGATTCAAGTTCAATCCGATTGGCTGATGGAATCAGCCAATCAGATTGACCTCGCATTCTATTGGCTGTTCCGATCAGCCAATAGAATGCGAGCTCAATCTGATTGGCTGATTGGATCAGCCAATCGGATTGAACTTGAATCTGATTGGCTGATTGAATCAGCCAATCAGATTTTTCCTACCTTAATTCCGATTGGCTGATAGAATCCTATCAGCCAATCGGAATTCAAGGGACGCCATCTTGGATGACGTCACTTAAAGGTACAGTCACCTAGTCGTCGGATCAAGAAAGAAGAGGATGCTCTGCGTGGGATGTCTTCAGGATGCTGCCGCTCCGCTCCGGATGGATGAACAGAGAAGATGCCGCCTGGATCAAGACTTCTGATGGATGGAAGACCTCTTCTTGCCCCGCTTGGATGAAGACTTCTGCCGGTCTGGATGTCCTCTTCTGCCCGATCGGATGAAGACTTCGGCCCGCTGGGTGAAGACACGGTAGAGAGATCTTCAGGGGGTAGTGTTAGGTTTATTTAAGGGGGGTTTGGGTTAGAGTAGGGGTATGTGGGTGGTGGGTTGTAATGTGGGGGGGGGTATTGTGTTTTTTTTTACAGGCAAAAGAGCTGTTTTCTTTGGGGCATGCCCCCGCAAAAGGCCCTTTTAAGGGCTGGTAAGGTAATAGAGCTGATTACTTTTGTAATTTAGTATAGGGTAGGGCATTTTTTTATTTTGGGGGGCTTTGTTATTTTATTAGGGGGCTTAGATTAGGTGTAATTAGTTTAAAATTCTTGTAATTTTTTTTATTTTTTGTACTTTAGTTTAGTTTATTTCATTGTATTTAATTGTAGGTACTTGTAGTTAATTTATTTAATGATAGTGTAGTGTTAGGTTTAATAGTAACTTAGGTTAGGATTTATTTTACTGGTAATTTTGTAATTATTTTAACTAGGTAGCTATTAAACAGTAAATATCTATTTAATAGCTATTGTACCTAGTTAAAATAAATACAAAGTTGCCTGTAAAATAATATAAATGCTAAAATAGCTACAATGTAACTATTAGTTATATTGTAGCTATATTAGGGTTTATTTTTACAGGTAAGTATTTAGTTTTATATAGGATTAATTTATTTAGTTAATTTAATGACAGTGTAGTGTTAGGTGTAATTGTAACTTAGGTTAGGGTTTATTTTACAGGTAAATTTGTATTTATTTTAGCTAGGTAGTTATTAACTATTTAATAGCTATTGTACCTAGTTAAAATAAATACAAAGTTGCCTGTAAAATAAATATAAATCCTAAAATAGCTACAATGTAACTATTAGTTATATTGTAGCTATATTAATAGCTAGTAGGGGGCTTAGATTAGGTGTAATTAGTTTAAAATTATTGTAATATTTTATTATTTTTGCTAATTTAGTGTTTGTTTGTTTTTTTGTACTTTTCTGATGGATGGAAGACCTCTTCTTGCCCCGCTTGGATGAAGACTTCTGCCGGTCTGGATGTCCTCTTCTGCCCCATCGGATGAAGACTTCGGCCCGGCTGGGTGAACACGACTCAAGGTAGGGGGATTGTGGTTTTTTTTTACAGGCAAAAGAGCTGTTTTCTTTGGGGCATGCCCCGCAAAGGGCCCTGTTCAGGGGCTGGTAAGGTAATAGAGCTGTTAACTTTTGTAATTTAGTATAGGGTAGGGCATTTTTTTTATTTTGGGGGGGCTTTGTTATTTTATTAGGGGGCTTAGATTAGGTGTAATTAGTTTAAAATTCTTGTAATATTTTTTTTATTTTTTGTAATTTAGTGGGCGGGGGGTTTGTACTTTAGTTTAGTTTTTTTAATTGTATTTAATTGTAGGTACTTGTAGTTAATTTATTTAATGATAGTGTAGTGTTAGGTTTAATTGTAACTTAGGTTAGGATTTATTTTACAGGTAATTTTGTAATTATTTTAACTAGGTAGCTATTAAATAGTCAGTATCTATTTAATAGCTATTGAACCTAGTTAAAATGAATACAAAGTTGCCTGTACAATAAATATAAATGCTAAAATAGCTACAATGTAACTATTAGTTATATTGCAGCTATATTAGGGTTTATTTTACAGGTAAGTCTTTAGTTTTATATAGGATTCATTTATTTAGTAAATTTAATGATAGTGTAGTGTTAGGTGTAATTGTAACTTAGGTTATGATTTATTTTACAGGTAAATTTGTATTTATTTTAGCTAGGTAGTTATTAAATAGTTATTAACTATTTAATAGCTATTGTACCTAGTTAAAATAAATACAAAGTTGCCTGTAAAATAAATATAAATCCTAAAATAGCTACAATGTAACTATTAGTTATATTGAAGCTATATTAATAGCTAGTAGGGGGCTTAGATTAGGTGTAATTAGTTTAAAATTATTGTAATATTTTATTATTTCTGGTAATTTAGTGTTTGTTTGTATTTTGGTACTTGTATGATGGATGGAAGACCTCTTCTTGCCCCGCTTGGATGAAGACTTCTGCCGGTCTGGATGTCCTCTTCTGCCCCATCGGATGAAGACTTCGGCCCGGCTGGGGTGAACACGACTCAAGGTAGGGAGATCTTCAGGGGGGTAGTGTTAGGTTTATTTAAGGGGGGTTTGGGTTAGAGTAGGGGTATGTGGGTGGTGGGTTGTAATGTGGGGGGGGGGATTGTGTTTTTTTTTTTACAGGCAAAAGAGCTGTTTTCTTTGGGGCATGCCCCGCAAAGGGCCCTGTTCAGGGCTGGTAAGGTAATAGAGCTGTTAACTTTTGTAATTTAGTATAGGGTAGGGCATTTTTTTTTATTTTGGGGGGCTTTGTTATTTTATTAGGGGACTTAGATTAGGTGTAATTAGTTTAAAATTCTTTTTTTTATTTTTTGTAATTTAGTGTTTGTTTTTTTTTGTAATTTAGTGGGGGGGTTTTGTACTTTAGTTTATTTAATTGTAGATAATTGTAGGTACTTGTAGTTAATTTATTTAATGACAGTGTAGTGTTAGGTTTAATTGTAACTTAGGTTAGGATTTATTTTACAGGTAATTTTGTAATTATTTTAACTAGGTAGCTATTAAATAGTCAATATCTATTTAATAGCTATTGTACCTAGTTAAAATAAATACAAAGTTGCCTGTAAAATAAATATAAATGCTAAAATAGCTACAATGTAACTATTAGTTATATTGCAGCTATATTAGGGTTTATTTTACAGGTAAGTATTTTGTTTTAATAGGATTCATTTATTTAGTTAATTTAATGATAGTGTAGTGTTAGGTGTAATTGTAACTTAGGTTAGGATTTATTTTACAGGTAAATTTGTATTTATTTTAGCTAGGTAGTTATTAAATAGTTAATAACTATTTAATAACTATTGTACCTAGTTAAAATAAATACAAAGTTGCCTGTAAAATAAAAATAAATGCTAAAATAGCTACAATGTAACTATTAGTTATATTGCAGCTATCTTAGGGTTTATTTTACAGGTAAGTCTTTAGTTTTAAATAGGATTCATTTATTTAACTATAGTAAACTTATTTCGTTTTATTTAAATTATATTTAAGTTAGGGGGTGTTAGTGTTAGGGTTAGATTTAGGTTTAGGGGTTAATAACCTTATTATAGTAGCGGCGACGATGGGGGCGGGAGATTAGGGGTTAATAATTGTAGGTAGGTGGCGGCGATGTTAGGGAGGGCAGATTAGGGGTTAATAAAATGTATTATAGTGTTTGCGAGGCGGGAGTGCGGCGGTTTAGGGGTTAATACATTTATTATAGTGGCAGCGATTTGCGGTCGGCAGATTAGGGGTTAATACTTGTAGTTAGATTGTGGCGACGTTGGGGGGAGGCAGATTAGGGGTTAATAACTATAATGTAGGGGTCGGCGGGTGTTAGGGACAGCAGATTAGGGGTTAATAGTTATAATGTAGGCGGCGGCGATATCGGGTCGGCAGATTAGGGGTTAATAGTTGTAGTTAGATTGCGGCGACGTTGGGGGGGGGCAGATTAGGGGTTAATAACTATAATGTAGGGGTCGGCGGTGTTAGGGACAGCAGATTAGGGGTTAATAGCTATAATGTAGGCGGCGGCGATATCGGGTCGGCAGATTAGGGGTTAATACTTGTAGTTAGTTTGCGGCGACGTTGGGGGAGGCAGATTAGGGGTTAATAACTATAATGTAGGGGTCGGCGGTGTTAGGGACAGCAGATTAGGGGTTAATAGCTATAATGTAGGCGGCGGCGATATCCGATCGGCAGATTAGGGGTTAAATAATGTTATTATAGGGTTTGCGATGTGGGGGGGCCTCGGTTTAGTGGTTCATAGGTAGTTTATGGGTGTTAGTGACTTAGTGTACTAAATGGGTGTTAGTGTACTAAAAACATACCGAATTTCGGAACGGAATAGAACCGAATTCAGCCGAATCCGAATAAATCCGAAACGAATTTATTCGGATCCGAATAAATCCGAAACGAATTTATTCAAATTTTGCCGAATCAGATTCGATCCGAAACGAAATTCGAAAAGTCCGAATCGATCCGAACCGAAAACGAACCGAATTTTTTAGCGGTGCACATGTCTAATAAATACACCCCTCACCACACCCACAATTCAGTTTAATGAATAGCCAAGCAGTGGGGTGATAAAGAAAGGAGTAGAAAGCATCAACAAAGGAAATTTGGAAATAATTGTGCTTTATACAAAAAATCATAACCACCATTAAAAAGGGGTGGGGCCTCATGGACTCTTGCCAATATGAAAGAAATTAATTTATCAGGTAAGTTCTTACATAAATTATGTTTTCTTTCATGTAATTGGCAAGAGTCCATAAGCTAGTGACATATGGGATATCAATACCCAAGATGTGGAGTCTTCCACTCAAGAGTCACTAGAGAGGGAGGGAATAAAATAAAAACAGCCATATTCCGCTGAAAAAATAATTCACAACCCAAAAAATAAGTTATTTTCACTTTTGAAAGAAAAAAACTTAAATCAAAAGCAGAAGAATCAAACTGAAACAGCTGCCTGAAGAACTTTTCTACCAAAAACTGCTTCCGAAGAAGCAAATACATCAAAATGGTAGCATTTAGTAAATGTATGCAAAGAGGACCAAGTTGCTGCTTTGCAAATCTGATCAACTGAAGCTTCATTCTTAAAAGCCCACAAAGTGGAAACTGATCTAGTAGAATGAGCTGTAATTCTCTGAGGCGGGGTTTGACCCGACTCCAGATTATCTTGATGAATCAAAATTTTCAACCAAGAAGCCAAGGAAATAGCAGAAGCTTTTTGACCTTTCCTAGGACCAGAAAATAAAACAAATAAACTGGAAGTCTTCCTGAAATTTTTAGTAGCTTCCACATAATATTTCAAAGCTCTTACCACATCCAAAGAATTCTTAGGATTAGGACATAAAGAAGGGACAACAATTTCTCTACTAATATTGTTAGAATTCACAACCTTAGGTAAAAATTGAAAAGAAGTCCGCCAAAACTGCTTATCCTGATGAAAAATCAGAAAAGGAGACTCACAAGAAAGAGCGGATAGCTCAGAAAACTCTTCTAGCAGAAGAGATAGCCAAAAGGAACAACACTTTCTAAGAAAGTAGTTTAATGTCCAAAGAATGCATAGGTTCAAATGGAGGAGCCTGTAAAGCCCTCAGAACCAAATTAAGACTCCAAGGAGGAGAAATTGACTTAATGACAGGCTTAATACGAACTAAAGCCTGTACAAAACAGTGTATATCAGGAAGTATAGCAATTTTTCTGTGAAATAAAACAGAAAGAGCGGAGATTTGTCCTTTCAAGGAACTTGCAGACAAAACCTTATCCAAACCATCCTGAAGAAACTGCAAAATTCTAGGAATTCTAAAAGAATGCCAGGAGAAATTATGAGAACACCATGAAATGTAAGTCTTCAAAACTCTATAATAAATCTTTCTAGAGACAGATTTACGAGCTTGTAACATAGTATTAATCACTGAATCAGAGAAAACCTCTATGACTTAGAAACTAAGCGTTCATTTCCATACCTTCAAATTTAATGATTTGAGATCCTGATGGAAAAACGGACCTTGAGATAGTAGGTCCGGCGGTAACGGAAGTGGCCAAGGCGGGCAACTGGACATCCGAACCAGATCCGCATACCAAAACCTGTGTGGCCATGCTGGAGCCACCAGCAACACAAAAGACTGTTCCATGATGATTTTGGAAATCACTCTTGGAAGAAGAACTAGAGGCGGGAAGATGTAAGCAGGTTGATAACACCAAGGAAGTGTCAGCGCATCCACTGCTTTCGCCTGAACATCCCTGGACCTGGACAGGTATCTGGGAAGTTTCTTGTTTAGATGAGAGGCCATGAGATCTATCTCTGGAAGACCCCACATCTGAACAATCTGAGAAAACACATCTGGATGGAGAGACCACTCCCCTGGATGTAAAGTCTCCCAATTGTCTATACCTGGGATATGCACCGCAGAGATTAGACAGGAGCTGGATTCCGCCCAGGCAAGTATCCAAGATACTTCTTTCATAGCTTGGGGACTGTGAGTCCCACCCTGATGATTGACATAAGCCACAGTTGTGATATTGTCTGTCTGAAAACAAATGAACGGTTCTCTCTTTAGTAGAGGCCAGAACTGAAGAGCCCTGAGAATTGCACGGAGTTCTAAAATATTTATTGGTAATCTCGCCTCTTGAGATTTCCAAACCCTTTGTGCTGTCAGAGACCCCCAAACAGCTCTCCAACCTGAAAGACTTGCATCTGTTGTGATCACAGTCCAGGTTGGGCGAACAAAAGAAGCCCCTTGAACCAAACGATGGTGATCTATCCACCATGTCAGAGAGTGTTGTACATTGGGATTCAAGGATATTAATTGTGATATCTTTGTATAATCCCTGCACCATTGATTCAGCATACAAAGCTGTAGAGGTCTCATGTGAAAACGAGCAAAGGGGATTGCGCCCGATGCTGCAGTCATGAGACCTAAAACTTCCATACACATAGCCACTGAAGGGAATGACTGAGACTGAAGGAGCCGACATGCTGCGACCAATCTTAAACGTCTCTTGTCTGTTAGAGACAGAGTCATGGACACTGAATCTATCTGGAAGCCTAAAAAGGTGACCCTTGTCTGAGGAATCAAGAAACTTTTTGGTAAATTGATCCTCCAACCATGTTTCCGAAGAAACAACACTAGTTGATTCGTGTGAGATTCTGCAGTATGTAAAGACTGAGCTAGTACCAAGATATCGTCCAAATAAGGAAACACCGCAATACCCTGTTCTCTGATTACAGATAATAGAGCACCCAGAAACCTTTGAAAAGATTCTTGGAGCTGTTGCTAGGCCAATGGAAGAGCAACAAATTGGTAATGCTTGTCTAGAAAAGAGAATCTCAGAAACTGAAAGTGTTCTGGATGAATCGGAATATGAAGGTATGCATCCTGCAAGTCTATTGTGGACATATAATGTCCTTGCTGAACAAAAGGCAGAATAGTCCTTATAGTCACCATCTTGAAAGTTGGTAACTCTTACATAACGATTCAAAATTTTCAGATCCAGAACTGGTCTGAACAAATTTTCTTTCTTTGGGTACAATGAATAGGTTTCGAATACCCCAAACCTTGTTCCTGAGGAGGAACTGGCATGATCACCCCTGAAGACTCCAGGTCTGAAACACACTTCAGAAAAGCCTGAGCTTTTACTGGATTTACAGGAATGTGTGAGAGAAAAAAATCTTCTCACAGGAGGTCTTACTTTGAATCCTATTCGATACCCTTGAGAGACAATGCTCTGAATCCAATGATTTTGGACAGATTTTATCCAAAAATCCTTGAAAAACCTTAATCTGCCCCCTACCAGCTTGAGCTGGAATGAGGGCCGCACCTTCATGCGGACTTAGGGGCGGACTTTGGTTTCCTAAATGGCTTGGATTTATTCCAATTGGAGGGAAGGCTTCCAACTGGAAGCAGATTCCTTGGGAGGAGGATTCAGTTTTTGTTCCTTAATCTGACGAAAGGAACAAAACGGTTAGAAGCCTTAGATTTACCCTTAGGTTTTTTATCCTGAGGCAAAAAAAACTCCTTTTCCCTCCAGTGATAGTTGAAATAATAGAATCCAACTGAGAACCAAATAAATTATTACCTTGAAAAGAAAGAGATAGTAATCTAGATTTAGATGTCATATCAGCATTCCAAGATTTAAGCCACAAAGCTCTTCTAGCTAATACAGCTAAAGACATGGATCTAACATCAATTTTGATAATATCAAAAATGGCATCACAAATAAAATGATTAGCATGTTGAAGTAGGCGAACAATGCTAGATATGTCAGAATCCAATTCATGTTGCGCTAAATTTTCCAACCAGAAAGTTGATGCTAGCCCGCAACATCACCCAAAGAAATAGCAGGTCTGAGAAAATGACCTGAATATAAATAGGCCTTCCTTAGATAAGATTCAAGCTTCCTATCTAAAGGATCCTTAAAGGAAGTGCTATCTTCCATTAGGAATAGTAGTACGTTTAGCAAGAGTAGAAATAGCCCCATCAACTTTGGGGATTTTTTCCCAAAACTCTATAGATTTTGCTGGTAAAGGATACAATCTCTTAAACCCTTGAAGAAGGAATAAAGGAAGTACCTGGCTTATTCCATTCCCTAGAAATCATATCAGAAATAGCCTCAGGAATAGGAAAAACACCTGGAGAAACCACAGGAGGTTTAAAAACAGCATTTAAAACGTTTATTAGACTGA
Organism: Bombina bombina; assembly: GCF_027579735.1. Taxonomy (NCBI): domain Eukaryota; kingdom Metazoa; phylum Chordata; class Amphibia; order Anura; family Bombinatoridae; genus Bombina; species Bombina bombina. The sequence continues at coordinate 26,889,382 of NC_069499.1, read as the reverse complement.
ACGTCAATAGGACTGGTTACCTCAATACCCAAAGTAATTAACACTTCTTTTAATAAAGAACGCATATATTCTATTTTAAATAAATAAGTAGATTTGTCAGTGTCAATATCTGAGGAAGGATCTTCTGTTTCAGATAGATCCTCATCAGAAGAGGATGAATTATTATGTTG
>NC_069499.1:26779212-26879212 GCF_027579735.1 Bombina bombina | reverse complement strand
ACAACCAAACCCCCAAAATAAACTCCTAACTAAAAAAACCTAAGCTCTCCATTGCCCTGAAAAGGGCATTTGGATGCACATTGCCCTTAAAAGGGCCTTTAGCTCTATTGCTGCCCAAACCCTAACCTAAAAATAAAACCAACCCAATAAACCCTTAAAAAAACTAACACTAACCCCCTGAAGATACACTTACAGTTTTGAAGAAAGCCGACATCCATCCTCAACAAAGCCGGGAGAAGTCCACAGCAAAGCGGCAAGAACTCCTCAACAAAGCCGGGAGAAGTCTTCATCCAAGCCGGCAGAAGTGGTCATCCAGACGGCATCTTCTATCTTCATCCATCCGGCGCAGAGCAGGTTCATCTTCAAGACATTCGGCGTGGAGCATCCTCTTCTTCTGACGACTAAAGACGAATGAAGGTTCCTTTAAATGACGTCATCCAAGATGGCGTCCCTTGAATTCTGATTGTCTGATAGAATTCTATCAGCCAATTGGAATTAAAGGTGAAAAAATCCTATTGGCTGATGCAATCAGCCAATAGGATTGAGCTTCAATCCTATTGGCTGATCCAATCAGCCAATAGGATTGAGGGTTTATTGGGTGGGTTTTATTTTTAGGTTAGGGTTTGGGCAGCAATAGAGCTAAATGCCCTTTTAAGGGCAATGCCCATCCAAATGCCCTTTTCAGGTCAATGGGGAGCTTAGGTTTTTTTAGTTAGGATTTTATTTGAGGGGGTTTGGTTGTGTGGGTGGTGGGTTTTACAGTTTGGGGGTTGATTGTATTTTTTTTTTACAGTTAAAAGAGCTGATTTCTTTGGGACAATGCCCCGCAAAAGGCCCTTTTAAGGGCTATTGGTAGTTTAGTTTAGGCTAGGGGTGTTTTTTTATTTTGGGGGGCTTTTTTATTTTGATAGGGCTATTAGATTAGGTGTAATTAGTTTAAATATCTGATCATTTGTTTCTAATTTTGTGTAATTTAGTGTTTGTTTTTTTGTAATTTAGTTAATGGTATTTAATTTATGAAATGTATTTAATTGTTGTGTAATGTTAGGTGTTAGTGTAACTCAGGTTAGGTTTTATTTTACAGGTAAATTTGTATTTATTTTAGCTATGTAGTTAGTAAATAGTTCATAATTATTTAGTAACTAATCTACCTAGTTAAAATAAATACAAACTTGCCTGTAAAATAAAAATAAACCCTAAGCTAGCTACAATGTAACTGTTAGTTATATTGTAGCTAGCTTAAGGTTTATTTTATAGGTAAGTATTTAGTTTTAAATAGGAATTATTTAGTTAATGATAGGAATATTTATTTAGTTTTATTTTAATTATATTTAAGTTAGGGGGTGTTAGGGTTAGACTTAGATTTAGGGGTTAATACATTTAATATAGCGGTGGCGATGTTAGGGACAGCAGATTAGGGGTTAATAATATTTAACTAGTGTTTACGATGCGGGAATGCGATGGTTTAGGGGTTAATATGTTTATTATAGTGGTGGCGATGTCTGGAGCAGCAGATTAGGGGTTAATAATTTTATTTTAGTGTTTGCGATGCGGGAGGGCCTCAGTTTAGGGGTTATTAGGTAGTTTATAGGTGTTATTGTACTTTTTAGCACTTTAGTTATGAGTTTTATGCTACAGCTTTGTAGCGTAAAACTCATAACTACTGACTTTAGAATGCGTTACGAATCTTGTGGGATAGGCTGTACCGCTCACTTTCTGGCCTCCCAGAAAAAGCTTGTAATACCGGTGCTAAGGAAGTCCCATTGAAAAAAGACTTTACGCAAATTGCGTAAGTTAATTTGTGGTAAGGCAAAAAAAGTGTGCGGGTCAGCTGTACCTACAAGACTCGTAATAGCAGCGGTAGTAAAAAAGCAGCGTTATTTTATTTCAAGGTATAAGTAAGGTTAATAAATATATATATATTTATTCAGATGTTTGGCTGGTCAGTAGAAAAAGATTAATTTCATTCAGAAAGACTGACTTCAATCATGTTTAATTCTCCCCCACTTTTTCAATTACACAGGAAACTCATAAAGATTACTTTAAAAGAGACATTCCTAGCTAAAGTGTGAACATGAAGCGCATACCAAATTGTAATTAAAATTTCCCTCTGACACTGAAACATTTGCTTCTTAATTAGGAAGTGCAAATTTCATAGCACTCTGTACCCCATGCTATGAGTGAGGACGAGGTGTCTGAATACCCTCTTGAAGCTGGTCAAAATCATAGGGAAACAGTTTTTATGCACATAGGTGTTAATTACATCAAATACGCGTCTGCATTGCTAGCTAAACAGAAAATATGTTGTATTGTGACTTTTACAACTACTCATGGATTGACCCCATGCTATGTGGGTGGGGCAGTGAAGGCCTTAGCCAACCGACATGTGCTATGGTGTAACTTTGGTGTAACTTTGAAATTTACTGAGAGCAGACAGATTAGCATTTACAATCCACGTAGCATAAGTAAAATTAAATACATTTTACAAAGGGAATGAGGCCAATAGTTTCAGATATGTTTGAAATGATTCAAATAATCCATATATGTATATATATGTTGACATTAAATATATTATATTAGATAGATAATTGCTGCATGGGATATTTATACAGGAAATAAATTCAGAATTATTATAGATTAAATAACAATTTTAATAATACCATATTTAGAATTATATTTATATATAACGTGCTTTCCTGTTTTCCAGATGGAACTAAAAGATGACACATACAGGACGATACATGGGATGAAATAAGTCATATCATATGAATGTGCAATAAATGTTTATAAAGTTTTAAATACATCTCTTGAAATATAGTGAGATGGATATATGGAAGTTACTTTGATGTGATATGACTATGAAATATTGACATCTGATATTGAAATATAAATTTTCTGTTAGGCTAAATGAAATATAAATGCTAACAAAAGAAATTTCCTAATGCAGTAAATTATAATATGTTTAATAGGAAAAATTGAATAGTTAGCAATATAAATTATTTAATATAAATAATGTTAGACACATGTTTCATATCAAAATGACCAGAGAGGTAATGTGATCCTACCCATCTGTGATTGATATTGTGAACTTATTAATATGAGGGAAGTTATTACACATATTAAAGAAACATTTTAAATGTTCAGAGATGTGTTTAAATGTATTGCTATGTTGTATGTCTGCTGCCACCTAAGGGCCAATACCGGTATAGCAGTTAAAGGATTTAGCTGTTCAAAAAAAAAAAGGATGTGTTTCCGTGGTGACCGAGGGCCAATCCAAATAGACATCCCACCTAACCAATGGGATGGTCAGATCTCGTAGGGCCACTCCCATGGTTTCATAAATGAGTGAAAAACTTATTTTAATTAAATGCAGCAGGGAGAACAAGGACACAGAAATTTTGCTGACTTGAATGATCTACTGCTGGGCGTTCAAAATACATTCATTCTGAGCAAGCTGATCTACCCTTTTCTCAGTGATTGCAAAAATTTACTTATTTATTTTCTGAGATAAAACAAGGAATCCTTGGTAACTGAACTATCAATTTCGGTCATTTCGGTTCCGTATATATATATATATAAAAAGAAAGAGGGTTGCAATTAATATTTTAACACAGATATATGCATAATAGCTGTACTTTAAAGTATAATTGAAAGACTTAAAGGGAGCAGTTTTATATTGTAGTTTATATTCAGTCTGTATATTGTTAAATACATATCCTTGATGCTAAATTGTTTTATCTATACAACTATAGAGTTATAACTCAGAATTGGGTTTTTACATAAATAATATATACAATTTCTGATGTTTTAATAGAAGTATAGATTGTCTTATTGTTTAAATTAGCACTGTTAGAATTGTGTTACTTGGGTATTGAGCTGTTAAAGATTTTGGAACCTCATTGTATTAACAGGGTAAAATTAAACTATAAATCATATTGCTGAATGTTTGTAGCTGCTATTTTAGATCTCATTGTAATATTTTAAATGCAGCTCTGATTGAAAGGCTGGTTTAAAAGATAAATTTGCATGAGCTTTGCATAGCAAAATTTATTTGAATAGTTTTAAACGCATATAGTGTCAACTCATATTCTGATTCTCACAAATATACCCATTTCAATATGTTCATAAATATTTACTAATAATAAAGAATTCAGGTATTTATATTAATTGTGTTGTCTTAGTAGAAGTATATTGATTGTGGGTTCAGTCTAAAGAAAGATTGTTAAATATATTCCCTGCCATATACTCACACATTGTTTGGAGAATACTGCTAAGATTCTTATAAATATACTGACAAACACGTAACGCTGCTTTTTTTTACTCATAACGCAAAACTCGTAATCTAGCCAGTAATTTGAAAAAGTAAGAATGTAAGCATAGGAGCCAGCCCATTTTTGGTTCAGCTCCTGGGTAGCACTTTCTGATTGGTGTATAAATGTAGCCACCAATCAGCAAGTGCTACCTAGGTGCTGAACCAAAAATGGTCCGGCTCCTATGCTTACATTCTTGCTTTTTTTAAATAAAGATACCAAGAGAACGAAGAAAATTTGATAAAAATTGCTGCTCTATCTGACTCATGAAAGTTTCATTTTGACTAGACTGTTCCTTTAAGGTTCAACAGTCCTGTTTCTCTATTTCTGCTGAGGGACACTAAATAACCCCAGAGCAAGCCACACAGACATGTAAGCACCATGTGTTCCATACAGTGCGGGGTGATTACACAGCAGGACCACTGACAGGCTTGCGTTTAGTGTATTGTAGGAAGTGTTACTGCCTATTACTAGAGGATCTCACTATCCCTCTGACCAGACTGTGCTCCAGCTCCTCGCACCAACAGCAGCAGTGTATACTGAAGATTTTCTGTTCTCTTTCCAGGGGAACGTCATCTGCAGTACTTTTGTGAAAGTGCAGTATTTTGCGGCAATCATACCTGCTAATGACCATCTGACATCTGCTACAAAATGCACTGGTATCTATATTTTATAGGTACCATGTTTTTCATTATATATTGATCATTAACCTGATCTCCAAGACCACTTGACTCCTACTAAACTTAGATGTGACTCCCACCAGCACACACAGCTTATTTTTATATCGGCAATGCAGTAGAACCCCAAACACTATTAAATGGACATTGTACACTAGTTTTGTAGATGATACATTTATATAGCCCATCTGGGAATGTTTTTGTAACAATGTATAGTTTTGTTTATTTTTTAATAACATTGTGCTGATTTTCAGACTCCTAACCAAGCACTAATGTATCAGAAGTAGCCTAAACTTTCTCAGCCCATTACACTGGGTGTCCCAGCCGAACCTCATCAACAGTGCTAAATTGGGAGCTTCTAAATACATTTTTAAAAGTTTTTAAACTGGATGTTTCTATCAGTACCTGTGCATATTCTTTATATTAGTGTCTACTACATGTAGTTATATTAAAATTGGTGTATACTGTACATTGTTGGGATCCTTCCTTGTTGGGAACCAATAACAGGTGTGAGGAGTAAAACCCTAACCCTGCTAACCCAAGGGGACCAGAACAATAACACTCTTTCCATCTAACTCTGCAACCCAGAAAAGTGTCTCCCGGGATAGATGAGACAGAAGAATCTCTCTCGGGGAAGCCTGTGAGGAAAGCTGGTTCTTTATCCTTAGGATACCAGCTCAAGGACCCAGGATCCTAAATGGAGCATTCCTATACCTCCCCAAAAAAACAAAAAGCTGCCATCTACCCCTTACAAAAAGTGAATCCTGACAGAGGAACACACCTGCGTGCTGACTGAGAAGCAGTAATGGAGTTTTTGGCCTGCTTAGTCCTAGATTAGTATTAGCTGGCCCTCTCTGAACACATACAAAGTATGTCAGCTGTCAATAAGGGGTTAAATAAGTGGAAAGTTTAGAAGAATCTGCAGCAACACGTTGCAAAGTTTGTGCAACATTTTTTCCAAAATCTTTCTAATGCCCACAGTACAAAGTTTTTACAGAGGAAATATGTTTTGAGATATACTGTAGTAGTGAAAAATCTAAGTAGCATAAAATACCTAAGTTTTATTAAAATCAGCTACTGCTCAATTGAGCCACAGGAAGTTGTTACCTGATGTTGAAAGTGCCTCTCTTGGGCATTTGGAATATTAATTTTGAATATTAACAGGCTCATCTAGCTACGAATGAACGAATGGCTGTAAATACTGCTTTGAGTAGCTGTAGTCACTCGTTTTTGAGACTATTTCTTATGGATTTTGTTTCTAACAGTTTCAACCTTTTAGCTATTACCAAAACATGGCTATCTTCTTCTGACACTTCTTTCATTGCTGCTCTCACAAATGATGGTCTCCACTTTAGCCAGGTGAGAGATATGGTGATGGTGTTGGGATCTTGCTCTCTATCAATATCTGCCTCCGCTCACATCTCTCTGCTTCTCCTCCTCATCTATCACCCTCCTGGACCAACCTCCCAATTCCTTGACAACTTTGCCACCTGGCTTCCTCACTTTCTCTCCAAATATAAAGACTCTAATACTCGGGGACATCAACATCCTCATTGATAACCCATCTGCCCCTGTTGCCTCTAAACTTCTTTCACTCACATCCTCCTTCTGTCTCTCACAATCCACCCTATTCCCTACCAGCGAGGGACACTCGCCTGGTATTTTCCTACCTCTACTCTATATCTGACTTTACCTGTTGCCCTTTTCTCATTTCAGACTACTGCCTGCTCACTTATAATCTTTATGCATTGTCTAAACCCACTTCTGAATCTCGCTCCCACAACTGTAGAGATCTGCACGCCGTGGATATACTCAAGTATTCCAAACTTATTCAACATCTCCTCCCTCACACTTCCACTATAATCTGCTATGATCTCAATACAGCCCACTATAATAATACTCTCTCCTCTATGCTAGACACTGTTGCTTCTCCTCAACTGCGCAAATCCTCAACAAATATACCCCAGTCCGCCCCTTAAGATACAACAAAGACCTGCTCCTTGCATCTTCTATCATCACCTCTTCCCATGCTAGACTGCAGGACTTCTCTAGTGTTGCACCAACCCAATGGAATGCACTAATTTGCCTTCTTTTAAATGCTGCCTAAAGAAATTCTTGTTCAGGGAAGCCTTCCACCTAACCCACTAATAAGTGAATCGCACTTACTTAATAATTGCCCTCATCTACAATAACTCTGCAATAACACCATTCTCACCCTTGCAGTCCTCACCTCCTGTTTCTTACCCTACTACCCTTCTAGATTGTAAGTTCCTATGGAAATAGGGCTCTCAATTCCTCCTGTATTTCTTTGTCAAATTTTGTCTTCTTTCTTACAAGTATTGTATCATTGTTTTACTTATATCAATTGCAACCATGGACAGCGCTGCGGGATATGTTGGCGCTTTATAAATAAAGTATCTTAACCCCTTAAGGACCAAGGACAATTTTCAATTTCTTTCCCTGAAGGACCAGGGCTATTTTTACATTTCTGCGGTGTTTGTGTTTAGCTGTAATTTTCCTCTTACTCATTTACTGTACCCACACATATTATATACGTTTTTTCTCGTCACTAAATGGACTTTCTAAAGATACCATTATTTTCATCATATCTTATAATTTACAATTAAAAATATTATAAAATATGAGGGAAAAAATGGAAAAAAACACACTTTTTCTAACTTTGACCCCCAAAATCTGTTACACATCTACAACCACCAAAAAACAACCATGCTAAATAACCATGGACAGCGCTGCGGGATATGTTGGCGCTTTATAAATAAAGTATCTTAACCCCTTAAGGACCAAGGACAATTTTCAATTTCTTTCCCTTAAGGACCAGGGCTATTTTTACATTTCTGCGGTGTTTGTGTTTGCTGTAATTTTCCTCTTACTCATTTACTGTACCCACACATATTATATACTGTTTTTCTCACCACTAAATGGGCTTTCTAAAGATACCATTATTTTCATCATATCTTATAATTTACTATTAAAAATATTATAAAATATGAGGAAAAAATGGAAAAAAAACACACTTTTTCTAACTTTGACCCCCAAAATCTGTTACACATCTATTACTACCAAAAAACAACCATGCTAAATAGTTTTTAAATTTTGTCCTGAGTTTAGAAATACCCAATGTTAACATGTTCTTTGCTTTTTTTGCAAGTTTTAGGGCAATAAATACAAGTAGCACTTTGCTATTTCAAAACCACTTTGTTTCAAAATGAGCGCTAGTTACATTGGAACCCTGATATCTGTCAGGAATCCCTGAATATCCCTTGATATGTATATATTTTTTTTTTTTTAGAAGACAACCCAAAGTATTGATCTAGGCCCATTTTGGTATATTTCATGCCACCATTTCACCGCCAAATGCGATCAAATAAAAAAAATTGTTCACTTTTTCACAAATTTTTTCACAAACTTTAGGTTTCTCACAGAAATTATTTACAAACAACTTATGCAATTATGGCATAAATGGTTGTAAATGCTTCTCTGGGATCCCCTTTGTTCAGAAATAGCAGACTTATATGGCTTTGGCGTTGCTTTTTGGTAATTAGAAGGCTGCTAAATGCCACTGCGCACCACACGTGTTTTATGCCCAGCAGTGAAGGGGTCAATTAGGGAGCATGTAGGGAGCTTAAAGAGTTAATTTTAGCTTTAGTGTAGTGTAGTAGACAACCCAAAGTATTGATCTAGGCCCATTTTGGTAAATTTAATGCCACCATTTCACCGCCAAATGCGATCAAATTTAAAAAAAACTTATATTTTTTTGCAATTTTAAGTTTCTCACTGAAATTATTTAAAAACAGCTTGTGCAATTATGGCACAAATGGTTGTAAATGCTTCTCTGGGATAACCTTTGTTTAAAAATAGCAGACATATATGGCTTTGGCGATGCTTTTTGGTAATTAGAAGGCTGCTAAATGCCATTGCGCACCACACGTGTATTATGTCTAGCAGTGAAGGGGTTAATTAGGGATCTTGTAGGGAGCTTGCAGGGTTAATTTTAGCTTTAGTGTAGAGATCAGCCTCCCACCTGACATATCAGACCCCTTGATCCTTCCCAAACATCTCTCTTTCCTCCCCCACCACAGAGTTGTCCCCGCCATCTTAAGTACTGGCAGAAAGTCTCCTAGAACTAAAATAAATACAGGGTACGTCGCTGGTCTTTAAAGACCAGTTTGTGCAAGACGTACCCTGTACGACGTATGTCGTTAAGGGGATAATAATAAAAATAATAGAAAGACCACTATGATTGTGGCCTTTTCTTTTTAATCAACTTCTGCGCGTGATTCTGAGGTATCAGAGGATGCCATGAGTTTGATATCTGGATGGCCCCACTTGCTCGCAATCATGTTAAAAGTACTCTGCTTAGTCTGCCTTAAGGTTTAGATCTGCTGGCAGAAGAACTACTGCAAGGTGTTGAATATTCTCTTGAGTCTATGAGGCCCATTCGTAGCTTGATGTCCCGTGTTTCTGGCGAGTCTTCAGACTCGCACAGCAGTTATGAAGCAGCAGTCTAAAGACCACTGCTCCATAACACTGTCCGCCTGCTCTGATGAGGCGGACAGAGATTGCCACAATTCAACCCGATCGAGTATGATCAGGTTGATTGATACCCCCCTATAAAACCTAACATAAAAAAAACGTCCATTACAAAAAATAAAAAAACTACCATTACAAAAAAAAAAACAAATTATCCAAAAAAATAAAGATTATTCCTATTCTAATACCCGTTAAAAAAAAAATCCCACCCCAAAATAAAAAAGACTAATCTAGAATAAACTACCAAGGGCCCTTAAAAGGGCTTTTTGGGGGGGGCCTTAAAAGGGCCTTTTGCAGGACATTGCCCTGAGTTAAACAGCTCTTTTTTGCCAAAAAAAATACAACCCCCCTAACACTATACAAACCCCCACCCCCCAAACTACCAAGGGCCCTTAAAAGGGCCTTTTGGGTGGCCCTTAAAAGGGACTTTTGTATGTCATTGCCCTAAATTAAACAGCTATTTTGCTAAAAAAAACAAACAAACACCCCCTAAAAATATACATTACACAAAATAAACAAATTATCAAAAATAAAAAAATTATTCCTATTCTAATACCCATAAAAAAAAACTCAAAATAAAAAACTAATCTAGAATAAACTACCAATGGCCCTTAAAAGGGCCTTTTGTAGGGCATTGCCCTAAAGAAATCAGCTCTGTTTATGAAAAAAAAATACAAATTACCCACTAACATTACAAACCCCCTAGCCCCCAAACCCACAAAATAAAAACTATCTAAAAAACCTAAGCTACCCATTGCCCTGAAAAGGGCATTTGAATGGGCATTGCCCTTAAAAGGGCATTTAGCTCTTTTACTGCCCAGACCCTAAACAACAACAAAACACCCACCCAAAAAACCCTTAAAAAAGCCTAACACTGGGGGGGGGGCGTGTCCGTGCAGGATTCGAGGAAGGACGCATCTTCTGAGGGCTCCGGCCGAATTTACAGTAAACCGCTGGTTATTGTGCAGTAACAGCAAGATCACGTATATATATTATAAAGACATCACAATTCTAACAGTTGTGGTAACATATCTGCTTTTCTTGCTGTTTTTATGACTCTGGGGACTCGGCTCGGAACATTAAGGCCTAGGGCGGCGGCCCACTGTTAGGTAACCACCCCCCCGGGAAGAAACGGGGTTATTGGTGCCGTCGGACTACTCCGACTTACCAATTCTTCACCACCATATAGCCCTCCTTTGGAATAACATTGAGAATAGGCGATCTACAACTAACAACCTTATAGAAGTGCGCACCCCTGTTGCCACGTTGCTGCACACCAGATAATCTTAAAATGGCGACCGCATAGGAAGTAAGCTTAGAGCAGGAGCTGGAGCAGCGGTTTGCTAAACTAGAGATTATACTTCTTAGAATATGTCAGCGATCACCCCTGTTGGACTGCACAAAGAATACTCCACTACCGATAAAGCACATAACTGTAGGAGACCCAGCAGAGACCCCTACAATACCCATAAACAAAGATGGCGACCGGAGGGATATTATAATAAAGAGCAAACTTCCATGTACAGAAAACCTTCTGATACAGCTGAAAGAGCGGGATCTACATAAAACGGCAAGGGATGACAAGAAAAGCCCTTACAATAAAGAAGCAGCCTTGACTGACTTTCACTTGCAGACCGTGCTGTGGGGCCCCGGTGAGATAGCGGGGACAGCATGTGATTCATGGCCGCTGAGCAGGAACATCCCTATGCTTTCCGATACTGGTAACTCAGCCACGACTAGCCCAGATGAGCAGATGAGTTCTGAAGCTGACATCGGCTTGGCAACACTAGTACCTCTGGGTCTTAGCAGTAAAGATGCCAGGACACCTAATACCCATCACATTGTCTTTTATTCGAGGCACTCTGTTATGCGGACACTTGATAGAGAGGGCATGGGATAACAATATGGTTATATGAACCACTAAACTGTCCTCTCACTCTTCTTGCAGCTGGACTGTGATTTACATATGGTTAAATCTGTTAGTTAACACCATATCACTCCTGCAGACTATGTTTCATTGTTTATAGTTAAGATGAGGATTTATTAACACGTTCTATAGACTGTGTGGCATTGTTTTAGGAATTCTCAGAATATGTGAACTTTGGCCAATTTACCACACTGCTTGATACCACATGTGTCTATGTCCATAACATAGGTTCCATCTAGTCTATATAGTTATAAGATTTTTTTAGGTACCTAGAATAGGCAATATGAATGTCAGGTATTGCTATACTGCTTGTGAACATGTTTTCTGGAAGTTTTGTGGGGGGATCCCTGGGAAGACACTAAATAAGATGATGTCTATGATGTCTATGTACCCATATGCAATATAATCCTGACTTGATGAAGGGTCCCTCCTTGCGGCAAGTGGCCGCGGCCGTGGGAGAAACTTAAATATGATAAGTCTAGACCTTAGCATATCCTAATGACATACAAGTAAATAATTAACCTATCCCATATAATACCAGAGTGGCACATAAGAATATGTTAACAACATTGTAGAAAAGTTAGTTTTATTAATTAAATTTGGGTGCCCCATACAGCAAATTCTTCTTATGGCCTTTATTTTATTATATCCTTCCTTATTATGTACTTTATTTTTCAAAGAATGCAGTTTGAATTTTGCTAAAATCATTTTTCCTTTAAAATTCATTTTATTATGCTAACACAAACCTTGTTTATCCTGGTACTATATAGTACCCCATGTCTGTACACTGAATTTATATCTGGTCCAAGAGTGACCAATACTGTCATATTTTGGGGGGGAAAATGAGGACTTAATATTTCTGAGGGTTTGTAACAGAATGAATATACTGCTGTAAAGTGTAAAATGTACCCGCATGACTTTCTTATATGTATTTACTTATGTTCTCAATAAAAATATTTAAAAAAAAAAAAAACTAACACTAACCCCCTAACGATCAACTTACGGTTTTTGAAGTCCCGCTTGAATGATCGTCATCCCGGAGTTGAAGTCTTCATCCAGACGGCGAAGTCCTGATCCAAGCGGCGAGAAGTCTTCGTCTAGGTGGCCTCTTCAGTCTTCATCCAGGCGGCATCTTCTATCTTGATCCCAGAGGCGCGGAGTAGGTCCATCCTGAAGACATCCGGCGCGGAGCATCCACTTCATACGGTCGCCACCTTACACTAAATCTTCAATGCAAGGGATTCGATCCAAGATGACGTCCCCTGCATTCTTATTGGCTGAAAATTTTGAATCAGCCAATAGGAATTAGAGCTGCTAAAATCCTATTGGCTGTTCAAATCAGCCAATAGGATTAAAGCAGCTCTAATTCTATTGGATGATGAACAGCCAATAGGATTTTAGCAGCTCTAATTCCTATTGGCTGATTCAAATGTTTCAGCCAATAGGAATGCAAGGGACGCCATCTTGGATTGCGTCCCTTGCATTGAAGATTCTGTGTACGGTGGCGACCGCATGAAGAGGATGCTCCGCGCCGGATGTCTTCAGGATGGACCCGCTCCGCGCCTCTGGGATCAAGATAGAAGATGCTGCCTGGATGAAGATTGAAGAGGCCGCCTGGATGAAGACTTCTCGCTGCTTGGATCAGGACTTCAACTCCGGGATGAAGATCATTCAAGCAGGACTTCAAAAACTGTAAGTGGATCGTCAGGGGGTTAGTGTTAAGCTTTTTTTAAGGGTTTTTTGGGTGGATTTTTTTTTAGTTTAGGGTCTGGGCAGTAAAAGAGCTAAATGCCCTTTTAAGGGCAGTGCCCATACAAATGCCCTTTTAAGGGCAGTGCCCATACAAATGCCCTTTTCAGGGCAATGGGTAGCTTAGGTTTTTTTAGAATTAGGTTTTTTATTTTGGGGGGTTGGTTGGGTGGTGGGTTTTACTGTTGGGGGGCAATGTCCCACAAAAGGCCCTTTTAAGGGCCATTGGTAGTTTATTGTAGGCTGGGGGGGGGGGGGTTATTTTGAATGGTCGTTTTTATTTTGATAGGGCTATTAAATTAGGTGTTATTTTGGATAATTTAGTTTGTTATTTTCCGTAATTTACGCCGGTATTTAGAGTCTTGGCTGAAGTGAGCGTTAGAAATCCAACTCCAGCCGCAGAGAAAAGCCAGGAGTTAAGAGCTTTCTGGGCTAACGCCGGTTCATAAAGCTCTTAACTACTGTGCTCTAAAGTACACTAACACCCATAAACTACCTATGTACCCCTAAACCGAGGTCCCCCCCACATCGCCGCCACTCTAATAAAATTTTTTAACCCCTAATCTGCTGACCGCACACCGCCACAACCTACATTATCCCTATGTACCCCTAATCTGCTGCCCCTAACACCGCCGACCCTATATTATATTTATTAACCCCTAATCTGCCACCCCCAATGTCGCTGCCACCTACCTACAATTATTAACCCCTAATCTGCCGACCGGACCTCACCGCTACTATAATAAAGTTATTAACCCCTAATCCGCCTCACTCCCGCCTCAAAAACCCTATAATAAATAGTATTAACCCCTAATCTGCCCTCCCTAACATCACCGACACCTAACTTCAAGTATTAACCCCTAATCTGCCGACCAGACCTCGCCGCTACTCTAATAAATTTATTAACCCCAAAAGCTAAGTCTAACCCTAACACCCCCCCTAAGTTAAATATAATTTTTATCTAACAAAATAAATTATTTCTTATTAAATAAATTATTCCTATTTAAAGCTAAATACTTACCTGTAAAATAAACCCTAATATAGCTACAATATAAATTATAATTATATTGTAGTTATTTTAGGATTAATATTTATTTTACAGGCAACTTTGTATTTATTTTAACCAGGTATTATAGCTATTAAATAGTTAATAACTATTTAATAGCTACCTAGTTAAAATAATTACAAAATTACCTGTAAAATAAATCCAAACCTAAGTTACAATTAAACCTAACACTACACTATCAATAAATTAATTAAATAAAATACCTACAATTATCTACAATTAAACCTAACACTACACTATCAATAAATTAATTACATACAAATACCTACAAATAAATACAATTAAATAAACTAACTAAAGTACAAAAAATAAAAAAAGAACTAAGTTACAAAAAATAAAAAAATAATTTACAAACATTATAAAAATATTACAACAATTTTAAGCTAATTACACCTACTCTAAGCCCCCTAATAAAATAACAAAGCCCCCCAAAATAATAAAATGCCCTACCCTATTCTAAAATAAAAATTGAAAAGCTCTTTTACCTTACCAGCCCTTAAAAGGGCCTTTTGCGGGGCATGCCCCAAAGAATTCTGCTCTTTTGCCTGTAAAAAAAAAAACATACCCCAGCATTACAACCCACCACCCACATACCCCTAATCTAACCCAAACCCCCCTTAAATAAACCTAATACTAAGCCCCTGAAGATCTCCCTACCTTGTCTTCACCACGCCGTGTATCACCGATCCGTCCAGAAGAGGGTCCGAAGTCTTCATCCAAGCCCAAGCGGGGGCTGAAGAGGTCCATCATCCGGCTGAAGTCTTGATCCAAGCGGGGGCTGAAGAGGTCCATCTTCATCCCGCCGACGCGGAACATCCATCCTGGCCGACGACTTTCCGACGAATGACGGTTCCTTTAAGGGACGTCATCCAAGATGGCGTCCCTCGAATTCCGATTGGCTGATAGGATTCTATCAGCCAATCGGAATTAAGGTAGGAAAATTCTGATTGGCTGATGGAATCAGCCAATCAGATTCAAGTTCAATCCGATTGGCTGATCCAATCAGCCAATCAGATTGAGCTCGCATTCTATTGGCTGTTCCGATCTTTTACCTTACCAGCCCTTAAAAAGGCCTTTTGCGGGGCATGCCCCAAAGAATTCTGCTCTTTTGTCTGTAAAAAAAACCATACAATACCCCCTACCCCCTACCTTAATTCCAATTGGCTGATAGAATCCTATCAGCCAATCGGTATTCAAGGGACGCCATCTTGGATGACGTCCCTTAAAGGAACCGTCATTCGCCGGGAAGTCGTCAGCCAGGATGGATGTTCCGCGTCGGCGGGATGAAGATGGAGCCGGAAGAAAGAAGATTGAAGATGCTGCTTGATAAAAGACTTCAGCCGGATGATGGACCTCTTCAGCCCCCGCTTGGATCAAGACTTCAGCCGGATGATGGATCTCTTCAGCCCCCACTTGGATCAAGACTTCAGCCGGATGATGGACCTCTTCAGCCCCCGCTTGGGCTTGGATGAAGACTTCGGACGGATCGGTGATACCCGGCGTGGTGAAGACAAGGTAGGGAGATCTTCAGGGGCTTAGAGTTAGGTTTATTTAAGGGGGGTTTGGGTTAGATTAGGGGTATGTGGGTGGTGGGTTGTAATGTTGGGGGGGTATTGTATGGTTTTTTTTACAGACAAAAGAGCAGAATTCTTTGGGGCATGCCCCGCAAAAGGCCTTTTTAAGGGCTGGTAAGGTAAAAGAGCTTTTCAATTTTTATTTTAGAATAGGGTAGGGCATTTTTTTATTTTGGGGGGCTTTGTTATTTTATTAGGGGGCTTAGAGTAGGTGTAATTAGCTTAAAATTGTTGTAATATTTTTATAATGTTTGTAAATTATTTTTTTATTTTTTGTAACTTAGTTCTTTTTTTATTTTTTGTACTTTAGTTAGTTTATTTAATTGTATTTATTTGTAGGTATTTGCCTGTAATTAATTTATTGATAGTGTAGTGTTAGGTTTAATTGTAGATAATTGTAGGTATTTTAATTAAATTAATTTATTGATAGTGTAGTGTTAGGTTTAATTGTAACTTAGGTTAGGATTTATTTTACAGGTCATTTTGTAATTATTTTAACTAGGTAGCTATTAAATAGTTATTAACTATTTAATAGCTATTGTACCTGGTTAAAATAAATACAAAGTTGTCTGTAAAATAAATATTAATCCTAAAATAGCTACAATATAATTATAATTTATATTGTACCTATATTAGGGTTTATTTTACAGGTAAGTATTTAGCTTTAAATAGGAATAATTTATTTAATAAGAAATAATTTATTTAGATAAAAATTATATTTAATTTAGGGGGGTGTTAGGGTTAGGGTTAGACTTAGCTTTAGGGGTTAATACATTTATTAGAGAAGTGGCGAGGTCCGGTCGGCAGATTAGGGGTTAGTACTTGAAGTTATTTGTCGGTGATGTTAGGGAGGGCAGATTAGGGGTTAATACTATTTGTTATAGGGTTTTTGAGGCGGGAGTGAGGCAGATTAGGGGTTAATAACTTTATTATAGTAGCGGTGAGGTCCGGTCGGCAAATTAGGGGTTAATAAGTGTAGGTAGGTGGCGGCGACGTTGGGGGCGGCAGATTAGGGGTTAATAAATATAATATAGGGGTCGGCGGTGTTGGGGGCGGCAGATTAGGGGTTAATAAATATAATATAGGGGCAGCAGATTAGGGGTACATAGGGATAAAGTAGGTAGCGGCGGTGTATGGAGGGGCAGATTAGGGGTTAATAATAATATGCAGGGGTCAGCGATAGTGGGGTCGGCAGATTAGGGGTTAATAAGTGTAAGGCTAGGGGTGTTTAGACTCGGGGTACATGTTAGGGTGTTAGGTGCAGACTTAGGAAGTGTTTCCCCATAGGATACAATGGGGCTGCGTTAGGAGCTGAACGCTGTTTTTTTGCAGGTGTTAGGTTTTTTTTCAGCTCAAACGGCCCCATTGTTTCCTAAGGGGGAATCGTGCACGAGCACGTTTCTGAAGCTGGCCGCGTCCGTAAGCACCCCTGGTATTTAAAGTTGCAGTGGCGGTAAATTATGCTATACGCTCCCTTTTTGGAGCCTAACGCAGCCCTTTTGTGAACTCTAAATACCAGCGGTATTTAAAAAGTGCGGGGGAAAAAACATAATTTATGTAAGAACTTACCTGATAAATTCATTTCTTTCATATTGGCAAGAGTCCATGAGCTAGTGACATATGGGATATACAATCCTATCAGGAGAGGCAAAGTTTCCCAAACCTCAAAATGCCTATAAATACACCCCTCACCACACCCACAATTCAGTTTAACGAATAGCCAAGCAGTGGGGTGATAAAGAAAGGAGTAGAAAGCATCAACAAAGGAAATTTGGAAATAATTGTGCTTTATACAAAAAATCATAACCACCATAAAAAGGGTGGGCCTCATGGACTCTTGCCAATATGAAAGAAATGAATTTATCAGGTAAGTTCTTACAAAAATTATGTTTTCTTTCATGTAATTGGCAAGAGTCCATGAGCTAGTGACATATGGGATATCAATACCCAAGATGTGGAGACTTCCACTCAAGAGTCACTAGAGAAGGAGGGAATAAAATAAAACAGCCATATACCGCTGAAAAAATTAATCCACAACCCCAAAAAATAACTATATTTTCATTTTTGAAAGAAAAAAAATTAAATCAAAAGCAGAAGAATCAAACTGAAACAGCTGCCTGAAGAACTTTTCTACCAAAAACTGCTTCCGAAGAAGCAAATACATAAAAACGGTAGAATTTAGTAAATGTATGCAAAGAGGACCAAGTCGCTGCTTTGCAAATCTGATCAACTGAAGCTTCATTCTTAAAAGCCCACAAAGTGGAGACTGATCTAGTAGAATGAGCTATAATTCTCTGAGGCGGGGTTTGACCCAACTCCAAATAAGCTTGAAGAATCAAAAGCTTTAACCAAGAGGCCAAGGAAATAGCAGAAGCCTTCTGACCTTTCCTAGGACCATAAAATATAACAAGTAGACTAGAAGTCTTTCTGAAATAGCTTCAACATAATATTTCAAAGCTCTCACCACATCCAAAGAAAGTAAGGATCTTTCCAAAGGATTCTTAGGATTAGGACACAAGGAAGGGACAACAATTTCTCTACTAATGTTGTTAGAATTCACAACCTTAAGGAAAAAAACAAATGAAGTCCGCAAAACCGCCTCATCCTGATGAAAAATCAGAAAAGGAGATTCACAAGAAAGAGCAGATAGCTCAGAAACTCTTCTAGCAGAAGAGATAGCCAAAAGGAACAACACTTTCCAAGAAAGTAGTTTAATATCCAAAGAATACATAGGCTCAAATGGAGGAGCCTGTAAAGCCTTCAGAACCAAATTAAGACTCCAAGGAGGAGAAATTGATTAATGACAGGCTTAATACGAACTAAAGCCTGTGCAAAACAGTGTATATCAGAAAGTATAGCAATCTTTCTGTGAAATAAAACAAAAAGAGTGGAGATTTGTCCTTTCAAGGAACTTGCAGACAAAACCTTTATCCAAACCATCCTGAAAAAACTGTAAAATTCTAGGAATTCTGAAAGAATGCCAGGAGAATTTATGAGAAGAACACCATGAAATGTAAGTCTTTCAAACTCTATAATAAATCTTCCTAGAGACTGATTTACGAGCTTGTAACATAGTATCAATCACTGAGTCAGAGAAACCTCTATGACTTAGTACTAAGCATTCAATTTCCATACCTTCAAATTTAATGATTTGAGATCCTGATGGAAAAAATGAACCTTGACATAGTAGGTCTGGCCGTAACGGAAGTGGCCAAGGCGGGCAACTGGACATCCGAACAAGATCCGCATACCAAAACCTGTGTGGCCATGCTGGCACTACCAGCAACACAAATGATTGTTCCATGATGATTTTGAAAAACACTCTTGGAAGGAAAACTAAAGGCGGGAAGATATAAGCAGGATGATAACACCAAGGAAGTGACAGTGCATCCACTGCTTCCGCCTGAACATCCCTGGACCTGGACAGGTATCTGGGAAGTTTCTTGTTTAGATAAGAGGCCATAAGATCTATCTCTGGAAGACCCCACATCTGAACAATCTGAGAAAAAACATCTGGATGGAGAGACCACTCCCCTGGATGTAAAGTCTGGCGGTTGAGATAATCCGCTTCCCAATTGTCTACACCTGGGATATGCACCGCAGAGATTAGACAGGAGCTGGATTCCGCCCAAACAAGTATTCAAGATACTTCTTTCATAGCTTGGGGACTGTGAGTCCCACCCTGACGATTGACATATGCCACTGTTGTGATAATGTCTGTCTGAAAACAAATGAACGGTTCTCTCTTAACAGAGGCTAAAACTGAAGAGCTCTGAGAATTGCACGGAGTTCTAAAATATTTATTGGAAATCTCGCCTCTTGAGATTTCCAAACCCCTTGTCCCTTTAGAGGCAGGAGGGGCAGAAGAAAATCCAGGCAAAACACCAAAAGACAGAAATAAAACATTCAGGAATATTCAATTTAAGTAAATATCCACTAAATGACACACAAAAGAACATTCTAAATAAAGGCCTATCTTTTGCCCCATCCTGCAAACTAAATAAGTTTGAAACCCTTATTAACATTAACCAATTTGTTCGAAAACTCACACTTAAAAGGTATTACATAAAAAATCCTTTAGAAAATAAGGTTTTAAAAGAAAAAGAAACCATGTATAAACACACTGATCTAAAAGCCCCTTCTACCTTCTACCCCACTCATGAAAAGAGCGAACATATTAAATTATTCGAAGAAATGTTGAAAAAAGACTTAGAAAATCTCGATCAAAATAAATATCTTAATTGGAACATGAGTCAGAAAGATCTCAACATAATCAAAGATTTAAAAAATAATAAAAATATTACAATCAAACCAGCGGATAAAGGCGGAGGTATCGTCCTTATGGATACTTCCTTCTACATAGAAGAATCAAATAGACTCCTTCACGACGAAACCACTTACAAACAACTGAAAAATAATCCCATCAAAAATCAGACAATAAAACTAGAACAACTATTAGACAAAGCATTTAACACTGGGTTATTAACAAAATATGAATATGAATTCCTAAAGGTAAAAAATCCCATCACTCCGACTTTCTACATTTTACCTAAAATCCATAAACACCTCACTAGACCCCCAGGCCGACCCATCATATCAGGCATAGGATCACTCACATCTAATCTTTCCCAATATGTAGACTTCTTCTTACAAAATTATGTCACATCCCTACCATCCTATCTGAAAGACTCCACCCAATTACTCAATATTTTAAAAGATCTCTCTTGGAAAGAAAATTTTCTATTAGTCACTTGCGATGTCAATTCGCTATACACAAATATAGACCATCAAAAAGGTTTAGGAGCAATAAAATATTTTCTTGACAAAGATCCCCTTTTAAACTCAGATCAAAATCAATTTCTACTTGAATGCATAAATTTCATACTCAACAATAACTCTTTTCTCTTTAATGGAAATATATATCTCCAAGTCAAAGGAACAGCTATGGGCACAAGGTTCGCCCCTAGTTATGCGAACCTGTTTATGGGTCTCTTCGAAAAAAACTTTATATATGAAGGACAATGGGGGGCGAACCTTGTGCACTACTATAGATACATAGATGATCTATTCATCATCTGGAAGGGTGAACATGAACTTCTAGACCTATTCATAGAGGATATGAACACTAACCCAATGAATCTCAAATTCACACACGAGTACAGCAGTAATCTAATCCACTTTTTAGACATAGAAATCGAAATCATTAACACAGAAATAAAAACAAGAACTTATTTCAAACAAACAGACGCAAACAATTATATCCACAATGATAGTTGCCACCTAACAAGATGGAAAACAAATATACCCAAGGGTCAATACCTAAGAATCCGTAAAAACTGTTCAGATATCAATCAATTTTCCAAACAATTCGAAATTCTCACACAGAGATTTCAAGAGAAAGGGTATAAGTCCCACATTATTAATAAAGCCAAAAAAGAAGCAGAAGAAAAAAACAGAGAGCTAATACTAACTACACAATATTTGACAAAACATAAACAAAAACAAAAAACCGAAGACCCATTCTTTATACCATTCATCACACAATATAGCTCCCAACATCATGAAATAAAAAAGATCCTCAACAGACATTGGCATTACTTCAAACAAGATCAGATATTAGGACCTAGAATAAAAAATCATCCGGACATCATCTTTAAAAGAGCAAAAAATTTAAAAAATATTCTGTCACCTAGTGAATTTAAAAATAAAACAACCAACAATTTAATAGACACAAATCTCAAAAAAGAAAAAATAGAGGGATTTTTTCCATGCATTTCATGCAAATCATGTAAACATAGTTCAAAAATTAAAACAATAAAATCAAATAATAATGAACAATACATAAATATCAAAGAAATCATACGCTGTTCAGATCAAAATGTAATCTATTGCATACAGTGTTCATGCGGCCTACAATATTTTGGCCAAACGAGCCGCATGTTAAGGGACAGAATTAGAGAACACTTACACCATATAGAACACAAAGCCACCAATACTGAACTATACAAACACTTCACAGAATGTCACAACGGAAACGTCAACAAATTCAAATATTGGGGAATTAAAAAAGTATTTCTTAGCCCCAGAGGAGGTAATATGGAACACTTTTTACTAAGAAAAGAAGCAGAATATATCTATGCATTTAAAACTCTCCATCCATATGGATTAAACATGGAATTTGATCTAAACTTTCTAATTTAAAACCAAAATAAAAGTCAAATTATTAACAAAATCATAAAGTCTAAAGAAGATTCTCTATTAAAATATAAATGAAAATATAAATGTAAATATTTAATAACACCGTCCTAGAAATATCAATTTTCATCTAATTAAAACAAATAATAAATAAACTTATACACAACGACATTTACATTATTTAATTAAAATATAGTTTACTCTGCCCCCCTTTCTCCATTTTAAGATCCACGAATCAAATATTACATAAAATCAGCCCATTCTAAATCCTATAATTTTTTGGATATAAAACTAATCATTAATACTTAGTTTAACCAAATAGTTTATTTTGCCCCTTTTTCACTTATCCAAAAAATCTCCATTTTTTATATAAAAATCAATATTATTAACACCGATCAAACACAAAGAACAACCATCCCAAATATAGATTGATAAAAAAGACGAACAACAATCACAAAACTTTTTTAAAGAATAAAATACTTCCCTCAACATTACGCTTTATCTAATTAATTGAGCATCTAGATCCATATTAGTAGAAACTTTTTTTAGGCATGAAGAATTTAAATGTTTTTTTCATACCATTGTTTTTCTCATACCATTTTTTACTTTGACATTTGGACCTTTATATTACATTTTACAAAATACCGTACTTTAACATAAATAAGTTATAAAAATCTTTGTCTGATACAAACTTCACATCATTTTTTACTACACAAAATGTGAATCTCATCACAGGTTTATCACCTTACAATTTTTAAATTTCCTTTTCAGTATAATTTTTCTATAGCCTGTTCTATTGGCTGACAATGGTCACAAGCACCCAATAGTAACACAGATTGCCCACCAATGATATCCAATAGCAATCTACACTGCCCTTTATAAATGCCCCACAGAGTGTTTAATGGCATCTTGATAAAGGCTACGGCCGAAACGCGTAGAGCTGCCTACACTCTGAAACATTGTACCTTTAACCGGGTATTTGTGAAAAAAACAGTTATTTGCAAAAACCGTTCAGTTATAATTAGCCGGTCACATCTGAAGAAAAGCCGGTACTTTGAAATTTGAACCTGTTTTTGCCGCCAAACGGATCGTAAGAAATCCAACTGCTGCTACATTACTGCTACATTACTGGTGCTGCTATACACTGGTTCACCTAAGAAATCCAACTGCTACTACATACTGGTGCTGATATATACTAGTTCAGCTAAGGATCCAGAAGTCCATACTGACAGAGAGTATTGGGACACAGGAACACCTAAAGAATTTTCTACTTCATCTGCAAACTACAGTCCATACTGACAGAGAGTATTGGGACACCGCAAGCTACAGAAAAACCCACAAGACTTTTAAACAAAGAAAACTCCATTTGGAATTAGATACCTGCTACCAGACCGGAGTCCATACTGATAAATAGTATTGAGACCACCACCATCTACAAAAGAACCTTTTTTAGCTATTACTAATAGCATATCCACATGAATGTCTTTCAACGGATCCCACTATAACACTAAGTAGTTTTGGGAACCACTACTTTCTAAGGTACTTTTTAAAAAGTGTTTAAAAGGCACTGTCCTAATAATCAACCGCCCTTATAAATACTACCTTACCTTACTTTGGCTGTATTTATACAATTTTTTACATAAGCTTTTTTTATCCATTTTTTATCTATTTTTTATCCACTGCAGTGAGATACACACAAGCCACATATACAGTGTGTAAATATGTATTTTATGTCTTTTTAATTTGTCATTTTTAAACTAGCATATTTCTTGTATTCCTTGTATTTTTTGCAACTTGTAATTGTTTCAACTTGTATCTGCTACATTGCACAATATAAAAATTGTCACATTTTGTACACTACCCATGTCTTACCTTTCTTTTTATTACATATATTAACCTCCACAATTCTATTTTCTTACCACCACACTCATTAGTTAACATATACAAATTCTGTATTTTCAATATCAGTTTAGCTATCACGTTGTAATACGATTAAAAGCACTTTTTTAATATATATATATATTTTTTTCAATCCTCTAATTTTTTAAAACCAAAAAACATTTTTATTAATTGATATACGGCTCCCCTTTACTTGTTCATTTTCCAAACCCCTTGTGCTGTCAGAGATCCTCAAACAGCTCCCCAACCTGAAAGACTCGCATCTGTTGTGATCACAGTCAAGGTTGGCCAAACAAAAGAAGCCCCTTGAACTAAACAATGGTGATCTATCCACCATGTCAGAGAGTGTCGTACATTGGGATTTAAGGATATTAATTGTGATATCTTTGTATAATCCCTGCACCATTGATTCAGCATACAAAGCTGTAGAGGTCTCATATGAAAACGAGCAAAGGGGATCGCGTCCGATGCTGCAGTCATGAGACCTAAAACTTCCATGCACATAGCCACTGAAGACTGAAGGTGCCGGCAAGCTGCAACCAATTTTAAACGTCTCTTGTCTGTTAGAGACAGAGTCATGGACACTGAATCTATCTGGAAGCCTAAAAAGGTGACCTTTGTCTGAGGAATCAAGAAACTTTTTGGTAAATTGATCCTCCAACCATGTTTCCGAAGAAACAACACTAGTTGATTTGTGTGAGATTCTGCAGTACGTATATTGAGCTAGTACCAAGATAGCGTCCAAAAAAGGAAACACCGCAATACCCTATTCTCTGATTACAGAGAATAGGACACCCAGAACCTTTGAAAAGATTCTTGGAGTGGTTGCTAGGCCAAATGGAAGAGCAACAAATTGGTAATGCTTGTCTAGAAAAAAGAATCTCAGAAACTGAAAATGTTCTTGATGAATCGGAATATAAAGGTATGCATCCTGCAAGTCTATTGTGGACATATAATGTCCTCGCTGAACAAAAGGCAGAATAGTCCTTATAGTCACCATCTTGAAAGTTGGTACTCTTACATAACGATTCAAAATTTTCAGATCCAGAACTGGTCTGAATAAATTTTCCTTCTTCGGGACAATGAATAGATTTGAATAAAACCCCAAACCTTGTTCCAGAAGAGGAACTGGCATTATTACCCCTGAAGACTCCAGGTCTGAAACACACTTCAGGAAAGCCTGAGCTTTTACTGGATTTACTGGGATACGTGAGAGAAAAAAAATCTTCTCACAGGAGGTCTTACTCTGAATCCTATTCGATACCCTTGAGAGACAATGCTCTGAATCCATTGATTTTGAACAGATTTTATCCAAATATCCTTGAAAAAAACCTTAATCTGCCACCTACCAGCTGAACTGGAATAAGGGCCGCACCTTCATGCGGACTTAGGGGCTGACTTTGGTTTCTCAAAAGGTTTTGATATTTTCCAATTTGAGGAAGGTTTCTAATTGGAGGCAGATTCCTTGGGGGGAGGATAGAGTTTTTTGTTCCTTATTCTGACAAAAGGAACGAAAATGCTTAGAAGCCTTAGATTTACCCTTAGGCAGAAAAACATAATTTATGTAAGAACTTACCTGATAAATTCATTTCTTTCATATTAGCAAGAGTCCATGAGCTAGTGACGTATGGGATATACATTCCTACCAGGAGGGGCAAAGTTTCCCAAACCTCAAAATGCCTATAAATACACCCCTCACCACACCCACAAATCAGTTTAACGAATAGCCAAGAAGTGGGGTGATAAGAAAAAAGTGCAAAAGCATAAAAAATAAGGAATTGGAATAATTGTGCTTTATACAAAAAAATCATAACCACCACAAAAAAGGGTGGGCCTCATGGACTCTTGCTAATATGAAAGAAATGAATTTATCAGGTAAGTTCTTACATAAATTATGTTTTCTTTCATGTAATTAGCAAGAGTCCATGAGCTAGTGACGTATGGGATAATGACTACCCAAGATGTGGATCTTTCCACGCAAGAGTCACTAGAGAGGGAGGGATAAAATAAAGACAGCCAATTCCGCTGAAAAATAATCCACACCCAAAATAAAGAATAAATGAAAAAAACTGAAATTATAAGCAGAAGATTCAAACTGAAACAGCTGCCTGAAGTACTTTTCTACCAAAAACAGCTTCAGAAGAAGAAAACACATCAAAATGGTAGAATTTAGTAAAAGTATGCAAAGAAGACCAAGTTGCTGCTTTGCAAATCTGATCAACCGAAGCATCATTCCTAAACGCCCAGGAAGTAGAAACTGACCTAGTAGAATGAGCTGTAATCCTTTGAGGCGGAGTTTTACCCGACTCGACATAAGCATGATGAATTAAAGATTTCAACCAAGATGCCAAAGAAATGGCAGAGGCCTTCTGACCTTTCCTAGAACCGGAAAAGATAACAAATAGACTAGAAGTCTTTCAGAAATTCTTAGTAGCTTCAACATAATATTTCAAAGCTCTAACTACATCCAAAGAATGCAATGATCTCTCCTTAGAATTCTTAGGATTAGGACACAATGAAGGAACCACAATTTCTCTACTAATGTTGTTAGAATTCACAACCTTAGGTAAAAATGTAAAAGAAGTTCGCAACACCGCCTTATCCTGATGAAAAATCAGAAAAGGAGACTCACAAGAAAGGGCAGATAATTCAGAAACTCGTCTGTCAGAAGAGATGGCCAAAAGGAACAAAACTTTCCAAGAAAGTAATTTGATGTCCAATGAATGCATAGGTTCAAACGGAGGAGCGTGAAGAGCCCCCAGAACCAAATTCAAACTCCAAGGAGGAGAAATTGACTTAATGACAGGTTTTATACGAACCAAAGCTTGTACAAAACAATGAATATCAGGAAGATTAGCAATCTTTCTGTGAAAAAGAACAGAAAGAGCAGAGATTTGTCCTTTCAAGGAACTTGCAGACAAACCTTTATCCAAACCATCCTGAAGAAACTGTAAAATTCTCGCAATTCTAAAAGAATGCCAGGAAAAATGATGAGAAAGACACCAAGAAATATAAGTCTTCCAGACTCTATAATATATCTCCCTAGATACAGATTTACGAGCCTGTAACATAGTATTAATCACAGAGTCAGAGAAACCTCTTTGACTAAGAATCAAGCGTTCAATCTCCATACCTTTAAATTTAAGGATTTGAGATCCTGATGGAAAAAAGGACCTTGCAACAAAAGGTCTGGTCTTAACGGAAGAGTCCACGGTTGGCAAGAGGCCATCCGGACAAGATCCGCATACCAAAACCTGTGAGGCCATGCTGGAGCTACCAGCAGAACAAACGAGCATTCCTTCAGAATCTTGGAGATTACTCTTGGAAGAAGAACTAGAGGCGGAAAGATATAGGCAGGATGATACTTCCAAGGAAGTGACAATGCATCCACTGCTTCCGCTTGAGGATCCCTGGATCTGGACAGATACCTGGGAAGTTTCTTGTTTAGATGAGAGGCCATCAGATCTATTTCTGGAAGTCCCCACATTTGAACAATCTGAAGAAATACCTCTGGGTGAAGAGACCATTCGCCCGGATGTAACATTTGGCGGCTGAGATAATCCGCTTCCCAATTGTCTATACCTGGGATATGAACCGCAGAAACTAGACAGGAGCTGGATTCCGCCCATACCAGAATTCGAGATACTTCCTTCATAGCCAGAGGACTGTGAGTCCCTCCTTGATGATTGATGTATGCCACAGTTGTGACATTGTCTGTCTGAAAACAAATGAACGATTCTCTCTTTAGAAGAGGCCTTGACTTAAGAGCTCTGAAAATTGCACGGAGTTCCAAAATATTGATCGGTAATCTCACCTCCTGAGATTCCCAAACCCCTTGTGCTGTCAGAGACCCCCAAACAGCTCCCCAACCTGTCAGACTTGCATCTGTTGAAATTACAGTCCAGGTGGGAAGAACAAAAGAAGCCCCCTGAACTAAACGATGGTGATCTGTCCACCACATCAGAGAGTGTCGTACAATCGGTGTTAAAGATATTAATTGAGATATCTTTGTGTAATCCCTGCACCACTGGTTCAGCATACAGAGCTGAAGAGGTCGCATGTGAAAAAGAGCAAAGGGGACCGCGTCCGATGCTGCAGTCATAAGACCTAGAATTTCCATGCATAAAGCTACCGAAGGGAATGATTGTGACTGAAGGTTTCGACAAGCTGATATCAATTTTAGACGTCTCTTGTCCGTTAGTGACAGAGTCATGGACACTGAATCTATCTGGAAACCTAAAAAGGTTACCCTTGTCTGAGGAATCAATGAACTTTTTGGTAAATTGATCCTCCAACCATGATCTTGAAGAAACAACACAAGTCGATTCGTATGAGATTCTGCTAAATGTGAAGACTGAGCAAGTACCAAGATATCGTCCAAATAAGGAAATACCACAATACCCTGCTCTCTGATTACAGACAGAAGGGCACCGAGAACCTTTGTAAAAATTCTTGGAGCTGTAGCTAGGCCAAACGGTAGAGCCACAAGCTGGTAATGCTTGTCTAGGAAAGAGAATCTCAGAAACTGAAAGTGATCTGGATGAATCGGAATATGCAGATATGCATCCTGTAAATCTATTGTGGACATATAATGCTCTTGCTGAACAAAAGGCAGGATAGTCCTTATAGTTACCATCTTGAATGTTGGTATCCTTACATAACGATTCAATATTTTTAGATCCAGAACTGGTCTGAAGGAATTCTCCTTCTTTGGTACAATGAAGAGATTTGAATAAATCCCCAGCCCCTGTTCCAGAACTGGAACTGGCATAATTACTCCAGCCAACTGTAGATCTGAAACACATTTCAGAAATGCTTGAGCCTTCGCTTGGTTTACTGGGACACGGGAAAGAAAAAATCTCTTTGCAGGAGGCCTTATCTTGAAGCCAATTCTGTACCCTTCTGAAACAATGTTCTGAATCCAGAGATTGTGAACGGAATTGAACCAAATTTCTTTGAAAAAACGTAATCTGCCCCCTACCAGCTGAGCTGGAATGAGGGCCGCACCTTCATGTGGACTTGGGAGCTGGCTTTGGTTTTCTAAAAGGCTTGGATTTATTCCAGACTGGAGATCGTTTCCAAACTGATACCGCTCCTGAGGATGAAGGATCAGGCTTTTGTTCCTTGTTGTGATGAAAGGAACGAAAACGATTATTAGACCTAAATGTACCTTTAGATTTTTTATCATGTGGTAAAAAAGTTCCTTTCCCTCCAGTAACAGTTGAGATAATAGAATCCAACTGAGAACCAAATAATGTATTACCCTGGAAAGAAAGGGAAAGCAGAGTAGACTTAGAAGACATATCAGCATTCCAAGTTTTAAGCCATAAAGCTCTTCTAGCTAAGATAGCTAGAGACATATACCTGACATCAACTCTAATGATATCAAAGATGGCATCACAAATAAAATTATTAGCATGTTGTAGAAGAATAATAATGCTATGAGAATTATTATCTGTTACTTGTTGCGCTAAAGCTTCTAACCAAAAAGTTGAAGCTGCAGCAACATCCGCTAAAGATATAGCAGGTCTAAGAAGATAACCTGAACACAAGTAAGCTTTTCTTAGAAAGGATTCAATTTTCCTATCTAAAGGATCCTTAAAGGAAGTACCATCTGCCGTAGGAATAGTAGTACGCTTAGCAAGAGTAGAGACAGCCCCATCAACCTTAGGGATTTTGTCCCAAAATTCTAATCTGTCAGATGGCACAGGATATAATTGCTTAAAACGTTTAGAAGGAGTAAAAGAATTACCCAAATTATTCCATTCCCTGGAAATTACTTCAGAAATAGCACCAGGGACAGGAAATACTTCTGGAATAACTACAGGAGATTTAAAAACCTTATCTAAACTTTTAGATTTAGTATCAAGAGGACTAGAATCCTCAATTTCTAATGCAATTAGGACTTCTTTAAGTAAAGAACGAATAAATTCCATTTTAAATAAATATGAAGATTTATCAGCATCAACCTCTGAGACAGAATCCTCTGAATCAGAAGAATCAATATCAGTATCAGAATGATGATGTTCATTTAAAAATTCATCTGAAAAATGAGAAGTTTTAAAAGACTTTTTACGTTTACTAGAAGGTGGAATAACAGACATAGCCTTCTTAATGGATTTAGAAACAAAATCTCTTATGTTATCAGGAACATGAATATTAGATGTTGACGGAACAGCAACAGGTAATGTAACAGTACTAAAGGAAATATTATCTGCATTAGCAAGTTTGTCATGACAAACAGTACAAACAACAGCTGGAGGAACAGATACCAAAAGTTTACAGCAGATACACTTAGCTTTGGTAGCTCCAGCACCAGGCAGCGATTTTCCAGAAGTATCTTCTGACTCAGCTTCAACGTGGGACATCTTGCAATATGTAATAGAAAAAAACAACATATAAAGCAAAATTGATCAAATTCCTTAAATGACAGTTTCAGGAATGGGAAAAAAATGCCAGTGAATAAGCTTCTAGCAACCAGAAGCACAAAATAATGAGACTTAAATAATGTGGAGACAATAGTGATGCCCATATTTTTTTAGCACCAAAAAAGACGCCCACATTATTTGGCGCCTAAATGCTTTTGGCGCCAAAAATGATGCCACATCCGGAACGCCGACACTTTTGGCGCAAAAGAACGTCAAAAATGACGCAACTTCCGGCGACACGTATGACGCCGGAAACAGAAAAAAAAATTTGCGCCAAAAAAGTCCGCGCCAAGAATGACGCAATAAAATGAAGCATTTTCAGCCCCCGTGAGCCTAACAGCCCACAGGGAAAAGTCAAATTTTTAAGGTAAGAAAAAAATGATTTATTCATATGCATTATCCCAAATATGAAACTGACTGTCTGAAATAAGGAACGTTGAACATCCTGAGTCAAGGCAAATAAATGTTTGAATACATATATTTATAACTTTATATAAAAGTGCCCAACCATAGCTTAGAGTGTCACAGAAAATAAGACTTACTTACCCCAGGACACTCATCTACATGTAGTAGAAAGCCAAACCACTACTGAAACGAGAATCAGTAGAGGAAATGGTATATATAAGAGTATATCGTCGATCTGAAAAGGGAGGTAAGAGATGAATCTCTACGACCGATAACAGAGAACCTATGAAATAGACCCCGTAGAAGGAGATCACTGCATTCAAATAGGCAATACTCTCCTCACATCCCTCTGACATTCACTGCACGCTGAGAGGAAAACCGGGCTCCAACCTGCTGCGGAGCGCATATCAACGTAGAATCTAGCACAAACTTACTTCACCACCTCCATAGGAGGCAAAGTTTGTAAAACTGATTTGTGGGTGTGGTGAGGGGTGTATTTATAGGCATTTTGAGGTTTGGGAAACTTTGCCCCTCCTGGTAGGAATGTATATCCCATACGTCACTAGCTCATGGACTCTTGCTAATTACATGAAAGAAAACTCCCTTTCCCCCAGTAACAGTTGAAATAATAGAATCCAACTGAGAACCAATTAAATTATTACCTTGGAAAGAAAGAGATTGTAATCTAGATTTAGATGTCATATCAGCATTCCAAGATTTAAGCCACAAAGCTCTTCTAGCTAATAAAGCTAAAGACATGGATCTAACATCACGAATAAAATGATTAGCATGTTGCAGTAAGCAAATAATGCTAGATATATCAGAATCCAATTCTTGTTGCGCTAAATTCTCCAACCAGAAAGTTAATGCAGCCGCAACATCAGATGACCTGAATATAAATAGGCCTTCCTTAGATAAGATTCAAGCTTCCTATCTAAAGGATCCTTAAAGGAAGTACTATCTTCCATAGAAATAGTAGTACATTCAGTAAGAGTAGAAATAGCCCCATCAATTTTGGGGATCTTTTCCCAAAACTCTATAAATTTTGCTGGCAAAGGATACAATTTTTTAAACCTTAAAAAAGGAATAAAAGTAGTAACTGGCTTATTCCATTCCTTAGCATTATATCAGAAATAGCCCCAGGAATAGGAAAAAACTCCTGGAGAAACCACAGGAGGTTTAAAAACAGCATTTAAACGTTTATTAGACTGAACGTCAAGAGGACTTGTTACCTCAATATCCAAAGTAATTAACACTTCTTAAATAAAGAACTCATATACTCAATTTTAAATAAATAAGTAGATTTGTCAGTGTCAATGTCTGAGGAGGACAGGGCCGCCATCAGGGGGTGACAGGGGTGACTCCTGTCAGAGGCCCAATGGGCCAGGGGGGCCCCATGAGGCAAGAACTAAAAAAAAAAAAAAAAAAAAATTTTTTTTAATTTTGGCAGCCACCAATGGGTACTACAGCAGAGTTAATTGAGCATGGGAAATGTTATTACAAGGAGTAAAGTATTAGCATTTGAGAGGATTTATGAGTGTGCACTAAACCGCTATGCACAGTGTGAGACAGACTTGGCACTTTGTTTGTACTTTGTGTGCCTGAGTCAGACGGCAGATCACTTTCATTTGCAGAGGAGGTAGGACTTACTTAGCAAATGTTTTTTATTTCTCTGTGCAATTTTGGATTGTAACTTCAGTGTGGTAGTAGTTGTATGGTGGGGCCATTTTTTTAGCAGCAGTGTATTTATGATTATTTGACAATGCTGTAGAAATTATATATTTAAAACCATGCAGAAATGTTTCCTCCTCAATACACAAGTGGTAGGTGCCCTTTTGGCAGATTATATATATATATATATATATATATATATATATATATATATACATACATTACATTTAAATTTACTGCCCCTTTATGCAAGGACTTTCCAGATGCAAGGAGGCATT
The DNA here is from genome assembly GCF_027579735.1 of Bombina bombina. Lineage (NCBI taxonomy): Eukaryota > Metazoa > Chordata > Amphibia > Anura > Bombinatoridae > Bombina > Bombina bombina. Next base: position 26,846,482 of record NC_069499.1, on the reverse strand, counting down.
TTATGTAAGATTTTTACATCTGCATAAAATGTTCTCAGACTAAGATTGCTCAGTGTTTGAAATGAGACAGGTTAACTTAAAACTGTTCAGTTTACACTACAGCGGATTTAATTTTGAAATACATACCAACAAGCCTAAATCCTGCATTTAACCAGATCTATATATAGATATAACCTATATTTGAAGTGGTGCTCTTAGTTGGGGAAAATGAGGAAAAAAAACAAACAAACATATGTCAACCTTTTAAAAGTACTTTTCTGCATCTAGTCATCTACCCAGATCATTAATGTACAATTTTGAATTCACAGAATTATTTTTGTTTGTACATTTACAAATATGATTCTTTAAAAAGTGATCTCTTAATTTCTGATTTTTTTTATCATGCATGTCACACACTGTTGATTTAGGGGATGCAAGGCACATAAATGTTTCCTCATGTGAGTGTTTCTGTGGGTGTCTGTGTTTATGTCTTTGTGCTTTGGTTTGGGTCTCTATGAGTGTGTATGTATTTTTTTCTGTGGGTCTCTCTGTGAGGGTGGGTCTGTATGTCTTTGTGCATTTTCTGTGGATGTCTGTGAGGGTGTGTGCATATGTGTTTGAGCTTTTTCTATGGGTGTCTCTGAGGGTGTGTGTATGTTTGTCTTTGTGTATTTTCTCTGGATACCTCTGTGAGGGGGGGTGTGTGTATGTATGTATGTCTGTGTTTTCTGTGGCTGTCTCTGTGAGGGTGTGTGTTTTCTATGGGTGTCTCTGTGAGGGTGTGTGTATGTCTTTGTGTGTTTTCTGTGGATGTCTCATTGAGGGTGTGTGTATGTATCTCTTTCTGTGTTTTATGTTGTTGTCTGTCTGTGTGTGTATGTCTGTGTGTTTTCTGATGACAACAGCATTTAGTTGTCATCTTCCTTTACAAAAAGATAATCAGAACTCCATATTTTGTTTTCTAAATCGCCTTTTTTTTACAAAACTGTAGTTTACCTCATTACTTGTCGTCAGGTCAATGTAAACAAGTGCTGAGTGTCTGTTTGGGTGTCTGTGTCTGAGTGTGTTTCTTTGCGTGTCTGCTAGAGTGTCTATATGTGAATCCTTATGTGTGATTGTGTGTGTTTCATTGTATGAGTGTGTCTGTGTGTGTATGTTACTACATTTACAACATTTCCAAGTTAAAATAGACACTTAAGAATAAAGTGTATATATACGTTTTAGTCACTTGGTCAAAAATTGCACATGTCAAAGGAGCGGGGGGGGGGGGGGGGGAGGCCCTGATCAATTGTTAAGTCAGGGGCCCCAAAATTTCTAGTGGCGGCCCTGGAGGATGATCTTCAGAATCAGATAGATCCTCATCAGAAGAGGATAAATTATCATAATGTTGGTCATTTGAAATTTCATCAACTAAATGAGAAGTTTTAAAAGACCTTTTACGTTTATTAGAAGGTGGAAATGCAGACAAAGCCTTCATAATAGAATCAGAAACAAAATCTTTAAAATTTACAGGTTTATTATGCACATTAGAAGTTGAAGGAACTGCAACTGGCAATGTACTATTACTGATGGACACATTATCTGCATGTAAAAGTTTATCAAAACAACTATTACAAATGACATTCGGCGATATAATTTCTACAACTTTACAACAAATGCACTTAGCTTTGGTAGAACCGATGTCAAGCAGCAATGTTCCAGCAGAAGCTTCTGAGGCAGGGTCAAAGTGAGACATCTTGCAAAATGTAAGAGAAAAAACAACATATAAAGCAAAATTATCTATTTCCTTATATGACAGTTTCAGGAATGGGAAAAAATGCAAATAGCATAGCCCTCTGATAGAGAAAAAATCAAGAGGCAAACATCAATGGGGTATTGAAATAATGAAAAAGTGGCGCCAAGAATGACGCACAACGTAACTAAACTTTTTTTGGCGCCAAAGATTAACCGGAAATGACACACTCGCGTCACTAATGATGCAACCGTGTGAAAGGTCTCGGCTCAAAAATGACACCGGAAATGACGAACTTGCGTCATAGACGTACTTTTTCCCGCCAAAAAATATTCGCGCCAAAAATGACACAATAAAGTTTATAATTTGTCGCACCCGCGGGCCTAATAAAAAGACTAAACCCCAGGTAAGAAAAAAATTTAATTTTTAAAAGATGTTTATATTCCCCAAATATGAAACTTACAGTCTGCAGAAGGAAATACATGAACCTGACTCATGGCAAATATAAGTACAATACATATATTTAGAACTTTATATAAATGCATAAAGTGCCAAACCATAGCTGAGAGTGCCTTAAGTAATAAAAAACATACTTACCAAAAGACACCCATCCACATAGAGCAGATAGCCAAACCAGTACAGAAACAGTTATCAGTAGAGGTAATGGTAATTTGAGAGTATATCGTCGATCTGAAAAGGGAGGTAGGAGATGAATCTCTACGACTGATAACAGAGAACCCATAAAATAGACCCCCGTTAGGGAAATCATTGTATTCAATAAGTGATAATCCCTTCACGTCCCTCTGACATTCGCTGTACTCTGAGAGGAATCGGGCTTCAACAATGCTGAGAAGCGCATATCAACGTAGAAATCTTAGCACAAACTTACTTCACCACCTCCATAGGAGGCAAAGTTTGTAAAACTGAATTGTGGGTGTGGTGAGGGGTGTATTTATAGGCATTTTGAGGCTTGGGAAACTTTGCCCCTCCTGGTAGGATTGTATATCCCATATGTCACTAGCTCATGGACTCTTGCCAATTACATGAAAGAAAAGCACGCGTAGCTAACGCACCCCTTTGGCCGCAGAACTCTAAATCTAGGCGTAAGTGTTTGTTATTTTTTGTAACTTAGTATTTGTTTGTTTTTGTATTTAGATTTTTTAATGTGTAGTTTAGTTTAATTTAATTGGTAGTTAGTTTAATTTTAGTTAATTTTTATATTAGTTTAATTGGTAGTTTAAAGGGACACTGAACCCAAATTTTTTATTTTGTGATTCAGATAGAGCATGACATTTTAAGCAACTTTCTAATTTACTCCTATTATCAAATTGTCTTCATTCTCTTGGTATCTTTATTTGAAATGCAAGAATATAAGTTTAGATGCTGGCCCATTTTTGGTGAACAACCTGGGTTGTCCATGCTGATTGGTGGATAAATTCAGTACTTTCCAGAGGTCTGAACAAAAAAAAGTTTAGATGCCTTCTTTTCAAATAAAGTTAGCAAGAGAATGAAAAAAAAATTGATAATAGGAGTAAATTAGAAAGTTGCTTAAAATGGCATGCTCTATCTGAATCATGAAAGAAAAAATTTGGGGTCAGTGCCCCTTTAAACTTAGTTTTTTTAATTTGACAGGTAAGTTTTAATTTAATTTAAAATAGGAAAATTGTAATTTTAATATAAAGTTAGGGGGTTGTTAGGTTTAGGGGTAAATAGTTTAGTTTATTTCGATGTGAGGGCTTTTGGTTTAGGGGTTAATAGTTTAGTATATTTCATTGTGAGGGGGCTTTGGGTTTAGGGGTAATAGGTTTATTATAGTGGCGGCGGATGGCAGATTAGGGGTTAATTATATTTAAATAGTGCTTGCTATGCTGGAGGGTGGCGGTTTAGGGGTTAATAACTTTAGTATAGTGGTGACAATGTCGGGGAGCAGCGAAATAGGGGTTAATATTTTTTTTTTTAGTGGCGGCGATGTCGGGAGTGGCAAATAAGGGGTTAATACATTTTTTTATAGTGTTTGCAATGTGGGAGGGCCTCGGTTTAGGGGTTAATAGGTAGTTTATGGGTGTTAGAGCAGTTTTTAACACTTTAGTTATGAGTTTTTTGCAGGGCCTGTGCATGCATATAGGCAAACTAGGCAGCCACCTAAAAGCACTTCTATAGGGGGGCACAAATTTGAAACATAAAAAAAACTTCTTTTTTTATACACTTGCTTAATGGCATCCTTAATGATGTGGGGTAGGGAAGTTGGAGAGTTTGCTGTGCGAGTATGACTGATCTATAATCTTTCCCGCCGCACTGTGGAGTTTAAAAACAAAAACAGGCGGCAGGAACCAGGTTTGGCAGCTGGCTCCTCAGACTAAACTGGTGGTGCTAAAGTGTGAAGTTGAAGAACTCTGTCTCAGTCTCTACTACAGAGAGCTCAACTTCCGCCCTTTCCTCTAGTTTTCTGGCTAGGGAGGCGGGTTATCCAGCTCAGCGGAGATGGCTGCTTGTTGACTTCCTCATAGTGGTCAGGTCACTGTGGAGGGCCGCCGCTCTGACCGCACTGAACACGAATCTCCAATATACGAGGTAAGTCTGTAGTGCGCAGGGTTTAGTAAGTCAAGTGGGCAGCTTTCATAGTGGTATAGAAGTGAAGTTTGAACTTAAGTAGTGCACTTGTCTTTTTACATTGCGGCTACCCATTATGCTCTGTCACAGCCAGGTGGGTAATGAAATTATTATAGGTATTAAGCAACCCTTTTCTTTCTATGAAGGCAGTGCTTAAAGGCAACTTGCCCCTGTCCCATTGTTATTATCCATCCTGTCACCCGCTTCCTACACCCGGTAGTTATTTGCAGAATACAGTAGTGACTAATAACCTGTAAGGTCCGCCTCCTTGTTCTGTCCCTGTATGACCCTCAGCCACCTGTATAGAATAGCCGTATTAAGTTGGCAATTCTCCTAGGGGTATTGTTCTGGGATTTGTCAACTTACATGGGAGTTCTTCTAAACTTTAATTAATCTAGACTAGGGTTCATGAGCACAACCACTGTCTGATTTGTTTTTGTTTTTTTTTAAATCTTTATTTAAGCTTAGCCATTCAGGACACACAAAAAATTTTTTTTTTACCAGATTCTCAACATGGTTACTGTCACACAGGACAGCCAAGATATCAACAAATAAAAAAATGTCTCAAATGATATGTAGATAATTCAATCAAAACACAAGGTAAAACTAAGTTTTCGGACTATAATTTGTCCGTATCCAATAGTCCAGATCAACTAACATCATAATGGCTAATATTTTATAAGCATATAGACAACAAATAAGACACCATAAAACAAAAATAACCATATAACCAAAGAAAAGGAAAGGAAAGGAAAGGGAGAGAACACACAAAAAAAAAAAAAAAAAAGGAAAAGAAGCCCCCCACTGAATCCAATATACTAGAATATATTGGTTACCTTAGGAAGTTTCCATTAACCCCTCTTAATCTATATCACGAGCATTCTTAAGCCAAGTTTCAGGAAATACCTGCAGTATGACCAGCTCCGCAAAACTCACTGAGGTTAGAAAAGGCAATAAGATCTGCTTCTGGAGGCTAGAGGTATAGGATTTAATTACCGGAGCCCAGCCAACCAAAAATTCTCTAATTCTTTTTTCAGATACATGCTGTATATGAAAGGATTCGAAAATGATATGAGCTTGGATATCCCTCAACACTGAGGAGAGAGAGGGGGAGTCTTTAACACCCAATTTTTACAAATATTATATTTCACCGTCAATATAATGGCATTTAAGACCCGCCGACTAAGGCTGGTTCCCTCATCTATAAAAAAAAGTAACACTACATCTTTAAAAGAAAGGGAAATGGTACTTTCGAATACTCTGTTATACCAATATTGGACCTTCTGCCATAATTGAAAAATTTTAGGACAGGCCCATAACATATGGCGGATATCCGCCCAGACATACGAACAGTGTTCACATATAAATAGTTTACCAGGGTAATATTTAGCTAATATTGCCGGAGAATAATAAGAATTGTTTAATAATTTTAAATGGGATTCTTTCCAGCTCTCTGCGACCGAGTACCTAGCCACCGTCGCCAGGCTTTTAGATATTAACTCAAAATCTAAAGCTGGGATATAGAATAACCAGAATTGAGTCAGTTTATCCTTCTCCCCTATACCTTGTTTGGAAAGCATAATATCATATAATAGAGAGATTGATGCATCACCTGCAATAAATTTTCTGATACAGATCTTGATCTCGGGCCACTCCCATCTTCTAGTCGCATACCAATTTTGAGCGCAAAGAAAATGGCGGATTTGAAAATATGTGAACCGGTTAGAACTGGGTAGAGAGAACTTCTCCCTAATGGTCTCCCACGGGAGTATCTGAAGATCATTATCAAGTAGTTGATGTAGATATTCGAGCCCTCCAGCCAACCAAACCTGAAAGCATTTTTGATCTATTCCAGGCCGAAAAAGAGGGTTCCCTCTAATAGGTAAATAGTCAGAAAAAGATGGGTCTATTTTAGCCAGTTTGCAAAACTTATGCCATATCACCACTATATTCCTAACTGAACTAAGGGCGGATACCTTCGTCGGTAAGGACTTCGGCGGACAATGTAAAAGCGCAATTAAGGACCAAGGTTTAACCATATGCGATTCCAACTCATATGTAGTAACCAAGTTAGACTGTGCAATCCAATCCAATGCTATTTTAATCAAAGCTGCCCAATTGTATAATTTAATACTGGGCAGAGCTAAGCCTGCCTCCGTATATTTCTGAGTTAGCCTATTAATCGATATTCGGGGTTTCTTAGATTTCCAAAGAAACCTCGAAAACCAATTAGATAAATTCTTCAAGTCCCTACTCAGTATCATAAGAGGTAGATTCTGAAGATAATAAAGGATTTTGGGGAAAATTATAGTTTTGATTAAATTGACCGAGGCTGTAAGTGATAAAGGAAAGGCCGCCCAAAGCTTAAGATCCTCCTGAATTTTCTGAAAAAGTGTCCTAAAATTGGCCTGATACCACTGTTTCGGATTTCTATTAATTTCTAACCCAAGATATTTAATTGCATTGACATTACGAAATAAAGTAATGGGGCGATCCCTATGCTGACGCCCGAGCCACAACAAATCACTCTTTCCCATATTGATCTTATAGCCCGCAAATGTACTAAAAAGCTTTATCGTGCCAACGACTCTCGGGATGATGACTGATGTATCGTTCAAGAATAGTAAAATATCATCAGCATAGAGGAGAATTTTCAAGTTCTGTCCACCCAGCGGGATCCCAGGCAGGACCTCTCGCAATTTAATCGCCAGGGGTTCTAGGACAATATTAAACAACAGAGGCGAGAGAGGACATCTCTGCCTTGTACCTCTTTGCAAGAAAATGCCGGGAGAAGTCCTACCATTCACTAGCAAATAAGACACCGGGTTCTGGTATATTTTGGCTACGAAATTAAAAAAACTACCCCCGAAACCAAATTTAGTTAAAGTTGCAAAAAGATGTCTCCAAGAGATGCAGTCAAACGCTTTGACCGCATCTAATGTAAGGACCGCTAAGTCCTTAAATTTCAGGTTCTCATCAAGTTGCTCTATATTCCGGGTATAATCCACTAGCGTTAATAATTTTCTTATATTTTTAGAGGAACTACGGGCTGCCATAAAACCCACCTGATCCGTATGAATCAACCTGTCCAAACATGACACTAATCTCTGGGCTATAATGGAAACTAAGATTTTATAGTCCGCATTGAGGACTGAGATAGGCCTATAAGAGGATGGATCCTCCGGATTTTTCCCTTTTTTCAGAATCAGGGAGATATTGGCCGCGGCAAAGAGAGAAGAAATTGTGTTATCCGATATATAATAATTATTAAACAATCTCTCCAAGATAGGTATAACCTGAACTGTCTGATTTGCTATGCAGCACAGCCACCGTCTGATTTGCTATGCAGCACAGCCACCGTCTGATTTGCTATGCAGCACAGCCACCGTCTGATTTGCTATGCAGCACAGCCACGTCTGATTTGCTATGCAGCACAGCCACCGTCTGATTTGCTATGCAGCACAGCCACTGTCTGATTTGCTATGCAGCACAGACACCGTTTGATTTGCTATGCAGCACAGCCACCGTTTGATTTGCTATGCAGCACAGCCACCGTTTGCTTTGCTATACAGCACAGCCACCGTTTGATTTGCTATGCAGCACAGCCACCGTCTGATTTGCTATGCAGCACAGCCACTGTCTGATTTGCTATGCAGCACAGACACCGTTTGATTTGCTATGCAGCACAGCCACTGTCTGATTTGCTATGCAGCACAGACACCGTTTGATTTGCTATGCAGCACAGCCACCGTTTGATTTGCTATGCAGCACAGCCACCGTTTGATTTGCTATGCAGCACAGCCACCGTTTGATTTGCTATGCAGCACAGCCACCGTTTGCTTTGCTATGCAGAACAGCCACCGTTTGCTTTGCTATGCAGCACAGCCACCGTTTGATTTGCTATGTAGCACAGCCACCGTTTGATTTGCTATGCAGCACAGCCACCGTTTGATTTGCTATGCAACACTACCACCGTTTGATGTGCTATGCAGCACTACCACTGTCTGATTTTGCTATGCAGCACTACCAATGTTTGATTTGAATTTAGCTACCAATCAGCAATCGCTACCCCGATGCTGGACCAAAAATGGTCTGGCTTCTAAGCTTACATACCTGTGTTTCAAATACAGATACCAAGAGAACAAATAAAATTGATAACAGGAGTTAATTAGAAAGTTTCTTAAAATGCCATGCTCTATCTGAATCGTGATATAAAAATGTGGGTGTCATATCCATATCAGAGAACAGGGTATTGCGGTGTTTCCTTATTTGGACGATATCTTGGTACTAGCTCAGTCTTTATATTCTGCAGAATCTCACACAAATCAACTAGTGTTGTTTCTTCGAAAAAATGGTTGGAGGATCAATTTACTAAAAAGTTTCTTGATTCCTCAGACAAGGGTCACCTTTTTAGGTTTCCAGATAGATTCAGTGTCCATGACTCTGTCTCTAACAGACAAGAGACGTTTAAAATTGGTTGCAGCCTGTCGGCACCTTCAGTCTCAGTCATTCCCTTCAGTGGCTATGTGCATGGCAATGGGATGTTATGTAATCGGGGGGGGGGGGGGGGGGGGGGGCAAAATGTATCCTCGCCTGTGTGGCCAAAAATCCTAGCAGTGGCCCTGGTTTTATGTTACAGATTTGTAGCGTAAAACTCATAACTACTGACTTTAGATGGTGTTACAGATCTTGCCGTTTTAGGCTGTAACGCCGTTTTTTTTCCAGCCAGAACGCAAAACGTGTAATAGCGGCACTATGGGAACCCCATGATAAAACATAATTTTTAAGAGTGCAGTACTGACGTTGCAATTACAGGCTAAAAGGCTTGCGGTACACCTATACCGACAAGACTTGTAATGGCTGAGTTAGGGAAAATGATGCGCTATGGGCCACAACGCTGCTATTTGACTCATAACACAAAACTCGTAATCTAGGTGAATGGTAGAAAGGTGTTCAGGGGACTCAGTTTCTAGGGTAGCTTTAGGGACAGAATCAGACAGCTCCATTTTAGCATATGGCAAAGCAATGCAATAAACACTATAACCCCCTTAAAAAGCTCTTGAGGAATGGAAATCACATACCCTATCCTAAGTATCTTTTTAAAATAAACTCAGAGGTACAATGCACACTAACCAACCTGCAAAACAAAGCAGAGACATTAACACCACATCCGATAGTCAGATAAAGCTCATGAGAATGAGGAAAAAAAACACACGCGCAACATAAAATTATAAGTGATAAGTGCGCCAAACCAGATATGCACAAAGCAGAGGACTAATGTGTGTTAACCCGATGTGCATAAACCCAGCTGAAGCAAGAATCTAACTAATAAAACTAAAGGGATGTGCACTAACCAGATGTGTAAAAAAAAAAAAAGCACTATACTCTAAGGGGAAACCGGCCTCAATATAGACTAAAAAACTCCTCTCTCTGAAGAATCAAATGCACATCTTCATTCTTCAACCACCTCCAGCAAAGGTAAAATAAAGACTGAGGTATGTGTGATGGGTTTTACTGGGCTCTACGGTTTTTGGAATCTTCGCCGCCTAGTGGGTAAGAAGAGTAATTCCAAGGAGAAATGAAATCATACATACACTCTTTAAATAAAAAAAGTGCCAATAACATAGCTAAATTAGTGTCTACATGTTACTATTATTTAAAAAACAAAATGTATGCTTACCAGATAAATTCCTTTCTTTCCTGGCAGGGAGAGTCCATGACTTCATTCATTACTGTTGGGGAAATATCAACACCTGGCCACCAGGAGGCAGCACAGACACCCGGAGCCCAGCCAAAGGCTATAAATTATCCTCCCACTTCCCCTATACCCCCCCCCCCCCCCCCCCCCAGTTCATTCGGCTGAGGAACAAGGAAAAGCATGAGAAACATTATATAGGTTATAGAGGTGCCAGAAGAAAAAAAATAAAGGGAAGCCGCACACAAAAAAAAAAAAAAAAAAAAAAATATGACGGGCGGGGTCATGGACTTTCCCTGCCCCGAAAGAAAGGGATTTATCTGGTAAGCATAAATATTGCTGGTTTTCTTTCCCAAAGGCAGGGAGAGTTAGTGACTTCATTCATTACTGCAGGGAACCAATACCCAAGCTCAAGAGGACACTGAATTTACCACAGGAGGGAAAAAAAAAAAAAAAAGGCAGACCCTAATCTGAGGGCACCACAGACCTGTAACACTTTTCTCCCAAAAGCTCCTTCCGCAGAAGCAAAAACATCAAATTTATAGGACTTTGAAAAAGTATGTAAGGAGGACCAGGTAGCCAGCCTTCAAATCTGATCCATAGAAGCTTCGTTCTTAAAAGCCCAGAAGAAAGAGACTGCTCTAGTGGAATGAGCCGTATCCTCTAAAGAGGTTGTTGTCCAGCCTTCTCATAGCCAAAAACGGATGATACTTCTCAGACAGAAAGATAAGGAAGTTGCAGTGCCCTTCTGGCCCTTGCGCTTACTAGTATATAACACAAAGAAGAGGATTGCTAAAATCCTTAGGAGACTGAAGATAGAATTTTAAAGCACGTACAACATTCAGATTGTGGAGCAAACGTTCCTTTGTGGAAGAAGGGTAGGACAAAGGGAAGGAACAACAATTTCCTGATTGATGTTGCAATTCGAGACTACCTTAGGTAGGAAACCTAACTTAGCATGTAAATCCGCCTTATCGGCATGGAAATAAGGTAAGGTGGATCACACTGTAAAGCATATATCTCATACTCTGCGAGCAGAGGCGATAGCCAACAAAAACAAAACCTTCCATGATAGAAGCTTTAAGATCATCAGAATGCAAAGGCTCAAACGGAGCCTGCTGCAAACACGGAGAACAAGGTTGAGGCTCCAAGGAGGAGCAACAGGTTTAAACAGAGGCCTGATTCTAGCCAGAGCCTGAACAAAGGACTGCACGTCAGGAAGATCCGCTAATCTCTTTTGCAGTAAGACTGACAGGGCCAAGATATGACCCATCTTGGAGAAAGGACAGAATTTGGGGTAACCTTCACCTTGTGCCATGGAAACTGCGTTCCTCACACCAATAAAGGTAAGTACGCCATACCTTGTGGTAAATACGGCAAGTGACTGAGGCTTGCGAGGCCTGGATCAAAGTGTCTATCACACTATAACGAAAAACCTCTCTTTGGATAAGACTAAGAGTTCAATTTCCACGCAGTTAGTCTCAGAGAATATAGATTTTGATGTAGGAATGGACCCTGAATCAGAAGGTTCGCTCGATAAGGTAACCTCCATGGAGGGGAGGATGGACATTCTTATTAGATCTTAAACCAGGTCCTTTGAGGCCATGATGGTGCTATTAGAACCACCAGAGCCTGTTCCTGCTTGTTACGAGCCTTTACTCAGGGAAAAGTGCCAATGGAGAAAAAAGATATGAGATTGAACATCCATGGAACCACTAATGTGTTTACTAATTCCAATAAGGAATCCCTCTATCTCGACCTGTACGTGGGTAGCTTGGTATTGAGACAATAAGTCATGAGGTCGATTTCTGAACCCCCATTTAAGAGTTATCTTGAAAACACCTCAGGGTGGAGAGCCCACTCCCCGGGTAAAAGGATTGTCTGCTGAGGAAGTCCGCTTCCCAATTGTCCACCCCGGGATGTGAATTGCGGAAAGAAGGCAGTTGTGGGATCTGCCCATTGAAGAATTTGAGACACCTCCATCATCTCTAGAGAACTTCTTGTTCCTCCTTGGAGGTTGATGTTAAGCCATCAAGGTTATATTATCTGATTGGAATCTTATATACCCGGGCAGAAAAGAGCTGGGGCCATAACCTAGTAGAGCATTGTGAAACGCCCAAAGTTCCAAGATATTGATCAGAACGAAGATTCCTTCTTGGGACCATGTCCCGTGAGCCCTCTTGGGGCCCAATACTGCTCCCCAGCGGTGAGAGACTGACATCCATAGTCACAATCTCCCAGGATGGTCTCAAGAAGCACGTGCCTAGGACCAGGTGATCGTCACAGTGCCACCAAGAGAGAGTCTCTAGTCAGATTTTTCCAGAACAATTTGTTGAGACAGGTTTAGGTGATCCACGTTCAACTGCCTTAACATGAATAGATGTAGAGGTCTGAGATGGAAGCAGGCAAAAGGAAAAATGTCTATGGAGGACACGGTGAGACCAATTACCTCAATGCACTGAGCACAGAAGGAATTTAGGGTGGTCTGAAGGGTTAGACATGCTGCAACAAGCTTGGAATGTGTCTGATCTGTCAGAAAGATCTTCATTGATATCGAGTTGATGATAGTTTCGAGAAAAACAACCCTAGTACTGGGAAACAAGGAACTCTTTTCTATATTTATCTTCCATCTGTGAGTTTGGAGAAGACACAGAAGAAACTCCATCTGATATCTTGCCAAAGGAAAAGATGGAGCTTAAACCAAGATATCGTCCAGGTACGCAGCCACTGCGATACCCTGAGATCTGATCATTGCTAGGAGAGCTCCCAAAACCTTTCTGAAAATGCTGAGAGCAGTAGCTAGGCAAATGGCAAGGCTATGAACGGGAAAGGTTGATCTAGGAATGCGAACCTCAGAAACTGAAAACGATCTTGTGGATCGGGACATTAAGATATGCATACTTTAAATTGATTGTGGTCATGAACTGTCCCTCATGGATCAAGGGAAGGATGGACTTAGTCATCATTTTGAAGGAGGGGACCCTGAAAAACTTGAGACATTTTAAGTCTAGAATTAGGTGATAAGCTCCCTCCTTCTTGGGAACTACAAAGAGGTTTGAGTAAAAACCCTGACACCTTTCTGATTACTCCCAAAGAGAAAAGATCTAAAAATGCTGCTCTTTTCTCTGGTCTTGAAGACAATCTTGAGATAAGAAATCTGCACCTTGGGGGACGTTATCTTGTAACCCTGGGAAATGACCTCTAATACCCAGGGATTCTGAACGTCTTGGACCCAAGCCTCTAGAAAAAAGGACAGTCTGCCGCCTACTCAATCCGGTCCTGGATCACGGGCCGGCTCTTTATGCAGATTTGTTATCTGTAGACGTCTTGGCCTTCTTGGACTTGGTCCAGGACTGGTTGGGTTTCCAAGTACTCTTAGACTGTTCAGGCTTGGAGGGGGACTGAGCCCGCAGAGATTTGTCTGAACAAAAGTAACGAAAATTAGTGAGGAAGAGCGACCCTTAGTTCTCACTGTCTTATCCTGGGGAAGGAAGGCACCCTTCCCTCCTGTTACCATGGAAATGATGGTGCCCAGGCCTGGCCCGAACAAAATCTTCCCCTTGAATGGCAAAGAAAAGAAGTCTGGGTCTTAGATACCATATCTGCGGACCAAGACTTTAACCAAAGAGCCCTACACGACAGGACTGCAAAACCAGAAGACCTAGCATTCCCACAGACAACTTGCATATTAGCATCACAAATAAAGGAGTTGGCTATCTTAAAAGCCTTATCCTGTCCTGTATATCCTCCATGGGGGGATTTAACTTCAATTAATTCTGACAACGAATCCCACCCAGAATGTAGAAACACCAGCGACTGCTGCCACCGGCTGAAATAGAAGGCCCATGTGTTGGAACATCTTTCTTAGATAACCTTCCAATTTCCTGTCCATGGGATCCCTAAACAAGGGGCTATTCTCTAGGGGGATAGTAGTACACTTGGCGAGAGTAGAAATGGCCCCCGTCTACATTAGAAATAGAATTCCATAACCCTAAATAAGAATCAGGGACCGGAAAGTTTCTTAAAAGTTAAGAGAAGGGGAGAAAGGAGTCCCACTCTTTTCCCATTCTCTTGAAATAATCTTCAATATTCATACAGGAACCGGGAAGGTTTCAGGAACCTTCTTTTCCTCGTAGACCCTATCTAAGTTAAGGATAATTGGTTCCTTGGGAAGCGGCCGGAACCTCTAGAGTAGACAATACTTCCTTCAAAAGAAAGTGAAGGTACTCATTTTAAACCCAAATTTTGGTTCCGCAGGAGCTTTATTTCCGATACCTTCGACTCCGAAAGCTCACCCTCAGATGCAACAGAGGTTAGATCATCTTCGGAAAGGTGAGACAAGCTAGCCAACTCAGACTGAATAGAGGTATTAACCACCAAGTCAGTGGAAATATGCTTAACCTTCCTCTTACGTTTCCCAGAAATAGGTAAAGCGTTTATTACAGCTGATACAGCAGATTGAAGATGAGAAGTAAAATCTGCTGACAAAAATGACCTCCAGCCAGAGATAAAGGTGCGCCGCGGGGCACTGCCTGTGGACATAGGGTTGAAAGGGGACTGCAAATGCAGAATAGGCATCTCCTGGAGAACAGAGTCCTGAGAGATGGAAGGCTCAAAGTGAATAAAAGTGCCTGGGATAAAACAGATTGAGACCACTTCTTGGCCTTTAAAACAGAACATAAGCAGATAGAACAAAATTGTTCAGGGAGGCAAACCATAGTCCTCCTTACAATACAAACATGCATTTGTTACAGTGATGGCAAATTAAATTTTTTAGCTTGGCACCTCTCCCTGAGCCTTGGCTGAGGTACTCACCAACCTCCTAGCTAGTCAACCTGGACCGGAATGAAGTCTTATCTCTCCCAATACCTGCAGCAAGCTCTGTATGCTGATCGCTACGCAGGAGCAAACTTCCGTCCAGCCGAAAAGAAAAACTGCACCCGGTCACATGGTGCGCAAATCAGAGACTGCCCCCAGCTAGGAGAGAAATCGCACAAAGCTGAATATCAGCTTTGTACTGGGTATAGAGGCCCCAATAGGAAAAATTTCCAAACTGCCCTGCATCAACACGAATGCCCTTATCTGCGGTCTCATGAGCCAAAAACCCTTAAACACTCTGATTGGCAAGGAGCTAAGCAGCACATATAAAATAGTCCCAAGTGCTCAAAATAATAACCTTCTTAATAAAAGGTATTAAATGCCTCCAGGTGCAGAAAAGAGATGAAAAGTATCACACTGTGAACTGTTTGCTTTAATGTCCCTACAGCCTCAGGGGAATTTGCAGCCCCCTAGGCATAAAGCCATAAAGTAAAATAAAGGACTTACCCTCCAGGATCAAAGCTGTGGAGCAGGCACAGCGTCTCAAGATCTGACAGTCTAACCAAACACATCTGACAGGGACCTGAGGAGAAGGGGAAGACAGTGTAAACCGCTAACACTGGTTTCCCAGGAGGCGATAGCTTTAATCCTTAGATAGAGGTCAGAGATCTATAAGCCAGATTTCACAACAACTCTCACTGAGAGGATTACATAGTTACTCAAACACCCCAGTGCACACTTGAAGGGAAAATACCCATTAATGGACTAAATGTTCTCCTAACACTTTCTCTGCCATTCTCCTATAGTGATGAAAGGCAAACAATGACTGGGGGGATAGGGTAAGTGGGAGGGATATTTATAGCCTTTGGCTGGGGAGTCTTTGCCTCCTCCTGGTGGCCAGGTGTTGATATTCCCAACAGTAATGAATGAAGTTGTGGACTCTCCCTGCCTTTGGAAAGAAAATACACATACTTACAATAGCAAAACCAGTACTGAAACATATCAGAGGTTATGGAATAGGAGTATATCTGTATATCCATAAAAAAGTAAGGCAGAAGACACGTCCCTGCGACCAATAACACAGGATTTATGAAAGACTTCCCATGAGCTGGAAGCAAAGCAACATAAACCATACCTCAATACATCACTCTGACAAGTACGTACTCTGAGGCGAACCAGGCCTCAAAATAGTGCTTACAACCCCTCTTTCTGAAGAATCATATGCACATATTCATTCTTATAACCACCTCAAGTAGAGGCAAAGTAAAGAACTGAGGTATGTGTAAGGGGTTTTAGCGAGATCTTGAGGTTTGGGAATCTGACTCCTAGTGGTAGAGAAGTGTAATTCCAATGAGTAATGGATCAAGGACTCTCAGCACCGGTATGAAAAACTTTTGATGGTGTTTTTTGCCTCTTATTTTTTGACTGGAGTTTATTCCCACCTATAAAAGCTGTTGGACCTCGCACCATTTTATGAAAGATATTCGTAAAAGCTACAAAAAAATAATTTATGTAAGAACTTACCTGATAAATTAATTTCTTTCATGTTAGATAGAGCCCATGAGCTAGTGACGTATGGGATATACAATCCTACAGGAGGGGCAAAGTTTCCTCAAAACCTCAAAATGCCTATAAATACACCCCCTCACCACACCCACAATTCAGTTTTAACGAATAGCCAAGTGCCATGAGCTAGTGACGTATGGGATAGAAATACCCAAGATGGAAGTCCACTGAAGAGTCACTAGAGAGGGAGGGATAAAAACATAATTTATGCTTACCTGATAAATTCCTTTCATCTGTTGTGTGATCAGTCCACGGGTCATCATTACTTCTGGGATATAACTCCTCCCCAACAGGAAATGCAAGAGGATTCACCCAGCAGAGCTGCATATAGCTCCTCCCCCCTACGTCACTCCCAGTCATTCGACCAAGAATCAACGAGAAAGGAGAAACCTAGGGTGAAGTGGTGACTGGAGTATAATTTAAAATATATTTACCCTGCCTTAAAAAACAGGGCGGGCCGTGGACTGATCACACAACAGAAGAAAGGAATTTATCAGGTAAGCATAAATTATGTTTTCTTCTGTTATGTGTGATCAGTCCACGGGTCATCATTACTTCTGGGATCCAATACCAAAGCAAAAGTACACAGATGACGGGAGGGATAGGCAGGCTCATTATACAGAAGGAACCACTGCCTGAAGAACCTTTCTCCCAAAAATAGCCTCCGAAGAAGCAAAAGTGTCAAATTTGTAAAATTTGGAAAAAGTATGGAGCGAAGACCAAGTTGCAGCTTGCAAATCTGTTCAACAGAGGCCTCATTCTTAAGGCCCAAGTGGAAGCCACAGCTCTAGTAGAATGAGCTGTAATTCTTTCAGGAGGCTGCTGTCCAGCAGTCTCATAGGCTAAACGAATTATGCTACGAGCCAGAAGGAGAGAGAGGTAGCCGAAGCCTTATGACCTCTCCTCTGACCAGAGTACACGACAAACAGGGAAGACGTTTGTCGAAAATCCTTAGTTGCCTGCAAGTAGAACTTGAGGGCACGAACTACATCCAGATTGTGTAGAAGACGTTCCTTCTTTGAAGAAGGATTCGGGCACAGGGAAGGAACCACGATCTCTTGATTGATGTTCCTGTTAGTGACTACCTTAGGTAAGAACCCAGGTTTAGTACGCAGAACTACCTTATCTGAATGAAAAATCAAATAAGGAGAATCACAATGTAAAGCTGATAACTCAGAGACTCTCCGAGCCGAAGAAATAGCCCATTAAAAAATAACACTTTCCAAGATAACAACTTTATATCAATGGAATGAAGGGGTTCAAACGGAACTCCTTGTAGAACGTTAAGAACAAGGTTTAAACTCCATGGCGGAGCAACAGTTTTAAACACAGGCTTGATTCTAGCTAAAGCCTGACAAAAGGCCTGGACGTCTGGATTTTCTGACAGACGCCTGTGCAACAAGATGGACAGAGCTGAGATCTGTCCCTTTAATGAACTAGCCGATAACCCTTTTCTAAACCTTCTTGTAGAAAGGACAATATCCTAGGAATCCTAACCTTACTCCAGGAGTAACCTTTGGATTCGCACCAGTATAGGTATTTACGCCATATCTTATGGTAAATCCTTACTGGTAACAGGCTTCCTAGCCTGTATCAGGGTATCAATAACCGACTCAGAAAAACCGCGTTTTGATAAAATCAAGCGTTCAATTTCCAAGCAGTCAGCTTCAGAGAAGTTAGATTTTGATGTTTGAATGGACCCTGTATCAGAAGGTCCTGTCTTAGAGGTAGAGACCAAGGCGGACAGGATGACATGTCCACTAGATCTGCATTACCAAGTCCTGCGTGGCCATGCAGGCCGCTATTAGAATCACTGATGCTCTCTCCTGTTTGATTTTGGCAATCAATCGAGGAAGCAGCGGGAAGGGTGGAAACACATAAGCCATCCGAAGTTCCAAGGTGCTGTCAAAGCATCTATCAGAACCGCTCCCGGATCCCTGGATCTGGACCCGTAGCGAGGAAGTTTGGCGTTCTGGCGAGACGCCATGAGATCTATCTCTGGTTTGCCCCAACGTCGAAGTATTTGGGCAAAGACCTCCGGATGAAAGTCTGGCGACTCAAGGAAATCCGCCTCCCAGTTCTCCACTCCCGGGATGTGGATTGCTGACAGGTGGCAAGAGTGAGACTCTGCCCAGCGAATTATCTTTGATACTTCCATCATTGCTAGGGAGCTTCTTGTCCCTCCTTGATGGTTGATGTAAGCTACAGTCGTGATGTTGTCCGACTGAAACCCTGATGAACCCCCGAGTTTTTAACTGGGGCCAAGCCAGAAGGGCATTGAGAACTGCTCTCAATTCCAGAATGTTTATTGGTAGGAGACTTTCCTCCTGATTCCATTGTCCCTGAGCCTTCAGAGAATTCCAGACAGCGCCCCAAACCTAGTAGGCTGGCGTCTGTTGTTACAATTGTCCAGTCCGGCCTGCTGAATGGCATCCCCCTGGACAGATGTGGCCGAGAAAGCCACCATAGAAGAGAGTTTCTGGTCTCTTGATCCAGATTCAGAGTAGGGGACAAGTCTGAGTAATCCCCATTCCACTGACTCAGCATGCACAATTGCAGCGGTCTGAGATGTAGACGTGCAAAGGGTACTATGTCCATTGCTGCTACCATTAAGCCGATCACCCCATGCATTGAGCTACTGACGGGAGTTGAATGGAATGAAGGACACGGCATGCATTTAGAAGCTTTGTTAATCTGTCTTCTGTCAGATAAATCTTCATTTCTACAGAATCTATAAGAGTCCCCAAGAATGGAACTCTTGTGAGAGGAAAGAGAGAACTCTTCTTTTCGTTCACTTTCCATCCATGCGACCTTAGAAATGCCAGAACTAACCTCTGTATGAGACTTGGCAGTTTGCAAGTTTGAAGCTTGTATCAGAATGTCGTCTAGGTACGGAGCACCCGAAATTCCTCGCGGTCTTAGTACCGCCAGAAGGGCACCCAGAACCTTTGTGAAGATTCTTGGAGCCGTAGCCAATCCGAATGGAAGAGCTACAAACTGGTAATGCCTGTCTAAGAAGGCAAACCTTAGATACCGGAAATGATCTTTGTGAATCGGTATGTGAAGGTAAGCATCCTTTAAATCCACTGTGGTCATGTACTGACCCTTTGGATCATGGGTAAGATTGTCCGAATAGTTTCCATTTTGAACGATGGAACTCTTAGGAATTTGTTTAGGATCTTTAAATCCAAGATTGGCCTGAAAAGTTCCCTCTTTTTTGGGGAACCACAAACAGGTTTGAGTAAAACCCTTGTCCTTGTTCCGACCCGCGGAACCGGATGGATCACTCCCATTAATAACAGATCTTGTACACAGCGTAGAAACGCTTCTTTCTTTATCTGGTTTGTTGACAACCTTGATCAGATGAAATCTCCCTCTTGGGGGAGAGAATTTGAAGTCTAGAAGGTATCCCTGAGATATGATCTCTAGCGCCCAGGGATCCTGAACATCTCTTGCCCAAGCCTGGGCGAAGAGAGAGAGTCTGCCCCCCACTAGATCCGGTCCCGGATCGGGGGCCCTCGATTCATGCTGTCTTAGGAGGCAGCAGCAGGTTTCCTGGCCTGCTTGCCCTTGTTCCAGGACTGGTTAGGTTTCCAGCCTTGTCTGTAACGAGCAACGGCTCCTTCCTGTTTTGGTGCAGTGGAAGTTGGTGCTGCTCCTGCTTTGAAATTCCGAAAGGGACGAAAATTAGACTGTCTAGCCTTAGCTTTGGCTTTGTCTTGAGGCAGGGCGTGGCCCTTACCTCCTGTAATGTCAGCGATAATTTCTTTCAAACCGGGCCCAAATAAAGTTTGCCCTTTGAAAGGTATATTAAGTAATTTGGACTTAGAAGTTACATCAGCTGACCAGGATTTTAGCCACAGCGCCCTACGTGCCTGAATGGCGAATCCTGAGTTCTTAGCCGTAAGTTTGGTTAAATGTATACGGCCTCCGAAATGAATGAATTAGCTAGTTTAAGGACTCTAAGCCTGTCCCGTAATGTCGTCCAGGCGTAGCTGAACTAAGGTTCTCTTCCAGAGACTCCATCCAAAATGCTGCCCGCAGCCGTAATCGGCGCGATGCATGCAAGGGGTTGCCAATATAAAACCTTGTTGAACAAACTTTTTCTTAAGGTAACCCTCTAATTTTTTATCCATTGGATCTGAAAAAGCACAGCTATCCTCCACCGGGATAGTGGTACGCTTAGCTAAAGTAGAAACTGCTCCCTCCACCCTTAGGGACCGTTTGCCATAAGTCCCTGTGTGGTGGCGTCTATTGGAAACATCTTTCTAAATATTGGAGGGGTGAGAACGGCACCACCGGGTCTATCCCACTCCTTAGTAACAATTTCAGTTAGTCTCTTAGGTATAGGAAAAACGTCAGTACCTCGCCGGGGTACCGCAAAGTATTTATCCAACCTACACAATTTCTCTGGTATTGCAACAGTGTTACAATCATTAAGAGCCGCTAAACCTCCCCTAGTAATACACGGAGGGTTCTCCAATTTAAATTTAAAATTTGAAATATCTGATTCCAATCTGTTGGATCAGAACCGTCACCCACAGAATGAAGCTCTCCGTCCTCATGCTCTGCAAGCTGTGACGCAGTATCAGACATGGCTCTAGTATTATCAGCGCACTCTGTTCTCACCCCAGAGTGATCACGCTTGCCCCTTAGTTCTGGTAATTTAGCCAAAAACTTCAGTCATAACAGTAGCCATATCTTGTAATGTTATCTGTAATGGCCGCCCAGATGTACTAGGCGTCACAATATCACGCACCTCCCGGGCGGAGATGCAGGTAACTGACACGTGAGGCGAGTTAGTCGGCATAACTCTCCCCTCGCTGTTTGGTGAAATTTGTTCAATTTGTACAGATTGGCTTTATTTAAAGTAGCATCAATACAGTTAGTACATAAATTTCTATTGGGCTCCACCTTGGCATTGGAACAAATGACACAGGTATCTTCCTCTGAATCAGACATGTTATAGCATCAATCCTTGAAAACAACACAACTTTTAGCAAAGGTTTGTTCCCATTAGTAAAGTAACAATAATTAAATTTGAAACGTAAAAATAACAGAGCAACGTTTTTAATCACAGTCAATATATAAGTCTCACAGCTCTGCTGAGAGAATCTACCTCCCTTCAAAGAAGTTTGAAGACCCCTGAGTTCTGTTAGAGATGAACCGGATCATGCAGGAAATACAAGAGTAACTGACTGGAAATTTTTGATGCGTAGCAAAGAGCGCCAAAAACGGCCCCTCCCCCTCACACACAGCAGTGAGAGAGAAACGAAACTGTCACAATTAAAACAAGCAACTGCCAAGTGGAAAAATAATGCCCAAACATTTATTCACTCAGTACCTCAGAAAATGCAAACGATTCTACATTCCAGCAAAAACGTTTAACATAATAAATACCTATTAAAAGGTCTAATGTATTTTTTACAGAGTAATTCCAGTGAAGTACCATCCCCAGAATACTGAAGTGTAGAGTATACATACATGTCATTATAACGGTATGGCAGGATTTCTCATCAATTCCATTCAGGAAAATAAAAACTGCTACATACCTCAATGCAGATTCATCTGCCCGCTGTCCCCTGATCTGAAGCTTTTACCTCCCTCAGATGGCCGAGAAACAGCAATATGATCTTAACTACTCCGGTTAAAATCATAGTAAAAACTCTGGTAGATTCTTCTTCAAACTCTGGCCAGAGAGGCAATAACACGCTCCGGTGCTATTGTAAAATAACAAACTTTTGATTGAAGTTATAAAAACTAAGTATAATCACCATAGTCCTCTCACACATCCTATCTAGTCGTTGGGTGCAAGAGAATGACTGGGAGTGACGTAGGGGGGAGGAGCTATATGCAGCTCTGCTGGGTGAATCCTCTTGCATTTCCTGTTGGGGAGGAGTTATATCCCAGAAGTAATGATGACCCGTGGACTGATCACACATAACAGAAGAAATAACAGCTATTTCCACTGAGAAATTAAATCCACACAATAATTAAGTTTTTCTAAAAAAAACTTAAATCAAAAGCAGTAGAATCAAACAAACAGCTGCCTGAAGACCTTATTCTACCAAAGACTGCTTCAGAAGAAGAAAATACATAAAATGGTAAAAACAATAAAGTATGCAAAGAAGACCAAATTACTGAATTGCAAATTTGATCAACCTAAGCACCATTCTGAAAAAGCCCAAGGAAAGGCGACTGAGCTTAGTAGAATGAGCTGTAAAACTGAGGCGGAGCCTGTCCTGCCTCGAAATAAGCCTTGAAAAACAAAAACTTTAATCAGGATGCCAAAGAAATGTCAGAGGCTTCCTAAACTTTTCTGGAACCAGAAAAACAGCAGATAGACTAGAAGTCTTCTGAAATCGTAGTAACCTCGATATAGAATTATAAAGTTCTTACCACATCCAAAGAATTCTTTAGGATTAGGACACAAAGAAGGGACAACAATTTCTCTACTAAAGTTGTTTAAATTCACAACCTTAGGGGGAAAAAAAAGTTCCACAAAACAACCTATCTAGATGAAAAAATCATATTAAGGAGACACACACAAGAGATAACCGATAAATCAGAAACTCTTGTAGCAGAAGAGATAGTCAAAAGAAACAACTTTCCAAGAAAGTAGATAAACTTAAAAGAAATTATAGGCTCAAAAGAAAAATAAATGCAAAATCTGCAAAATCTTTAAACCAAATAAGACTCCAAAAAGGAGAAATAAATGAACAGACTTGATACCAACTAAAGCCTGAACAAAACCGTGAATATCAGGAAGTTAAAATTTGCAGACAAACTTATCCAAACCATCCTGAAAAACTGTAAAATCCTAGGAATTATAAAAGAATACCAAGAGAATTTATGAGAACACTATAAAAACATAATTTATGCTTACCTGATAAATTTATTTCTCTTGTAGTGTATCCAGTCCACGGATCATCCATTACTTGTGGGATATTCTCCTTCCCAACAGGAAGTTGCAAGAGGATCACCCACAGCAGAGCTGCTATATAGCTCCTCCCCTCACTGCCATATCCAGTCATTCGACCGAAACAAGCCGAGAAAGGAGAAACCATAGGGTGCAATGGTGACTGTAGTTAAATTAAAATTTAGACCTGCCTGAAAAGGACAGGGAGGGCCGTGGACTGGATACACTACAAGAGAAATAAATTTATCAGGTAAGCATCAATTATGTTTTCTCTTGTTAAGTGTATCCAGTCCATGGATCATCCATTACTTGTGGGATACCAATACCAAAGCTAAAGTACACGGATGATGGGAGGGACAAGGCAGGAACTTAAACGGAAGGAACCACTGCCTGTAGAACCTCTCCCCCAAAAACAGCCTCCGAAGAAGCAAAAGTATCAAATTTGTAAAATTTGGAAAAAGTATGAAGGGAAGACCAAGTTGCAGCCTTGCAAATCTGTTCAACAGAGGCCTCATTTTTAAAGGCCCAGGTGGAAGCCACAGCTCTAGTAGAATGAGCTGTAATCCTTTCAGGAGGCTGCTGTCCAGCAGTCTCATAGGCTAAACGGATTATACTCCGAAGCCAAAAAGAAAGAGAGGTTGCCGAGGCCTTCTGACCTCTCCTCTGTCCAGAGTAAACAACAAACAGGTTAGATGTTTGGCGAAAATCTTTAGTAGCCTGTAAGTAAAACTTCAAGGCACGGACTACGTCTAGATTATGCAAAAGACGTTCCTTCTTTGAAGAAGGATTAGGACATAATGATAGAACAACAATCTCTTGATTGATATTCTTGTTAGAAACCACCTTAGGTAAAAACCCAGGTTTTGTACGCAGAACAACTTTATCTGAATGAAAGATCAGATAAGGAGAATCACAATGTAAGGCAGATAACTCCGAGACTCTTCGAGCCGAGGAAATAGCCATCAGAAAAAGAACTTTCCATGAAAGAAGTTTGATATCAATAGAATGAAGGGGTTCAAACGGAACCCCTTGAAGAACTTTAAGAACCAAGTTTAAGCTCCATGGAGGAGCAACAGGTTTAAACACAGGCTTAATTCTAACTAAAGCCTGACAAAATGCCTGAACGTCTGGAACTTCTGCCAGACGCTTGTGTAAAAGAATAGACAGAGCAGAAATCTGTCCCTTTAAAGAACTAGCTGATAATCCTTTGTCCAAACCCTCTTGGAGGAAGGACAATATCCTAGGAATCCTAACCCTACTCCATGAGTAATTCTTGGATTCACACCAATGAAGATATTTACGCCATATCTTGTGGTAAATTTTCCTGGTGACAGGCTTTCGTGCCTGTATTAAGGTATCAATTACTGACTCGGAGAAGCCACGCTTTGATAGGATCAAGCGTTCAATCTCCATGCAGTCATTCTCAGAGAAAGTAGATTCGGATGATTGAAAGGACCTTGTATTAGATCTCTTTCCTGTTTGATTTTGGCAATCAGACGAGGGAGCAGAGGAAACGGTGGAAACACATAAGCCAGGTTGAAGAACCAAGGCGCTGCTAGAGCATCTATCAGTGCCGCTTCTGGGTCCCTGGACCGGGATCCGTAACAAGGAAGCTTGGCGTTCTGGCAAGACGCCATGAGATCCAATTCTGGTTTGCCCCAACGGAGAACCAATTGAGCAAACACCTCCGGATGGAGTTCCCATTCCCCCGGATGAAAAGTCTGACGACTTAGAAAATCCGCCTCCCAGTTCTCTACACCTGGGATATGGATCGCTGACAGGTGGCAAGAGTGAGTCTCTGCCCAGCGAATTATCTTGGAGACTTCTGACATCGCTAGGGAACTCCTGGTTCCCCCTTGATGGTTGATGTAAACCACAGTCGTGATGTTGTCCAACTGAAATCTGATGAACCTCAGTGTTGCTGAGGCCAAGCCAGAAGAGCATTGAATATTGCTCTTAACTCCAGAATATTTATTGGGAGGAGTTTCTCCTCCTGAGTCCATGAACCCTGAGCCTTCAGGGAGTTCCAGACTGCACCCCAACCTAGAAGGCTGGCATCTGTTGTTACAATTGTCCAATCTGGTCTGCGAAAGGTCATACCCTTGGACAGATGGGCCCGAGATAACCACCAGAGAAGAGAATCTCTGGTTTCCTTATCCAGATTTAGTAGAGGAGACAAATCTGTGTAATCCCCATTCCACTGACTGAGCATGCATAATTGCAGCGGTCTGAGATGCAGGCGCGCGAATGGCACTATGTCCATCGCCGCTACCATTAAGCCGATTACTTCCATGCACTGAGCCACCGTGGGGCGCGGAATGGAGTGAAGAACACAGCAAGCATTTAGAAGTTTTGATAACCTGGACTCCGTCAGGTAAATTTTCATTTCTACAGAATCTATTAGAGTCCCTAGGAAGGAAACCCTCGTGAGAAGAGATAGAGAACTCTTTTCTTTGTTCACTTTCCACCCATGCGACCTCAGGAATGTCAGAACTTTCTCTGTATGAGATTTGGCAATTTTAAATCTTGACGCCTGTATCAGGATATCGTCCAGGTAAGGAGCCACCGCTATGCCTCGCGGCCTTAGGACCGCCAGAAGTGAGCCCAGAACCTTTGTAAAAATTCTTGGGGCTGTAGCCAACCCGAATGGAAGAGTTACAAATTGGTAATGCCTGTCTAGAAAGGCAAACCTCAGGAACTGATGTTGATTCTTGTGAATCGGAATGTGAAGGTAGGCAACCTTTAAGTCCACTGTGGTCATGTACTGACCCCTCTTGGATCATGGGTAAAATGGTTCGAATAGATTCCATCTTGAATGACGGAACTCTGAGGAATTTGTTTAGGATCTTTAAATCCAAAATTGGTCTGAAGGTTCCCTCTTTTTTGGGAACCACAAACAGATTTGAATAAAACCCCTGTCCTTGTTCCGTCCGCGGAACTGGATGGATCACTCCCATTACAAGGAGATCTTGTACGCAGCTTAGGAATGCCTCTTTCTTTATCTGGTTTGCAGATAATCTTGAAAGGTGAAAACTCCCTTGTGGAGGAGAAGCTTTGAAGTCCAGAAGATATCCCTGAGATATGATCTCCAACGCCCAGGGATCCTGAACATCTCTTGCCCACGCCTGGGCGAAGAGAGAGAGTCTGCCCCCTACTAGATCCGTTGTCTGATAGGGGGCCGCTCCTTCATGCTGTCTTAGAGGCAGCAGCAGGCTTTCTGGCCTGCTTGCCCTTGTTCCAGGACTGGTTAGGTTTCCAGGCCTGCTTGGATTGAGCAAAAGTTCCCTCTTGTTTTGAAGCAGAGGAAGTTGATGCTGCACCTGCCTTGAAATTTTGAGAGGCACGAAAATCAGACTGTTTGGCCTTTGAGGAAGGGTATGACCCTTACCTCCAGTAATGTCAGCAATAATTTCTTTCAAACCAGGCCCGAATAAGGTCTGCCCCTTGAAAGGAATGTTGAGTAATTTAGACTTTGAAGTCACATCAGCTGACCAGGATTTGAGCCATAGCGCCCTACGCGCCTGGATGGTGAATCCGGAATTCTTAGCCGTTAGTTTAGTCAAATGAACAATGGCATAAGAAACAAATGAGTTAGCTAGCTTAAGAGTTCTAAGCTTGTCAACAATTTCAGTCAATGGAGCTGTATGGATGGCCTCTTTCAGGGCCTCAAACCAGAATGCCGCCGCAGCAGTGACAGGCGCAATGCATGCAAGGGGCTGTAAAATAAAACCTTGTTGAATAAACATTTTCTTAAGGTAACCCTCTAATTTTTTTATCCATTGGATCTGAAAAAGCACAACTGTCCTCAACCGGGATAGTGGTACGCTTTGCTAAAGTAGAAACTGCTCCCTCCACCTTAGGGATAGTCTGCCATAAGTCCCGTGTAGTGGCATCTATTGGAAACATTTTTCTAAATATAGGAGGTGGGGAAAAGGGCACACCGGGCCTATCCCACTCCTAACTAATAATTTCTGTAAGCCTTTTAGGTATTGGAAAAAACATCAGTACTCACCGGCACTGCATAGTATTTATCCAGCCTACATAATTTCTCTGGCACTGCAATTGTGTCACAGTCATTCAGAGCAGCTAATACCTCCCCAAGCAATACACGGAGGTTCTCAGCTTAAATTTAAAATTAGAAATCTCTGAATCAGGTCTCCCCGATTCAGAGACGTCACCCACAGACTGAAGCTCTCCGTCCTCGGGTTCTGCATATTGTGACGCAGTATCAGACATGGCTCTTACAGCATCTACGCGCTCTGTATCTCGTCTAACCCCAGAGCTATCGCGCTTGCCTCTCAATTCAGGCAATCTGGATAATACCTCTGACAGGGTATTATTCATGATTGCAGCCATGTCCTGCAAAGTAATCGCTATGGGCGTCCCTGATGTACTTGGCGCCATATTAGCATGCGTCCCTTAAGCGGGAGGCGAAGGGTCCGACACGTGGGTTGAGTTAGTCGGCAAGCTTGGAAAACACTTTAAAGCAAGTTAACAAGCAATATAAAAAATGTTACTGTGACTTTAAGAGAAACAAATTTTGACAAAATTTGAAATAACAGTGAAAAAAGGCAGTTACACTAACAAAATTTTTACAGTGTATGTAACAAGTCAACAGAGCATTGCACCCACTTGCAAATGGATGATTAACCCCTTAATAACAAAAACAGAATAATAAATGACAAAAACGTTTTTTAAACACAGTCACAACTGCCACAGTCTACTGTGATTGTTACCCTCCTCAAACACGACTTTGAAGCCTTTTGAGCCCTTCAGAGATGTCCTGGATCATGCAGGAAGAAGCTGAATGTCTCTGTCAATATTTTTATCTGCACAGAAAAGCACTAAAATAGGCCCTTCCCACTCATATTGCAACAGTGGAAAGCCTCAGGAACTGTTTCTAGGCAAAAATCAAACCAGCCATGTGGAAAAAAAACTAGGCCCCAATAAGTTTTGTCACCAAACATATATAAAAATGATTAAACATGCCAGCAAACGTTTTATATTACACTTTTATAAGAGTATGTATCTCTATTAATAAGCCTGATACCAGTCGCTATCACTGCATTTAAGGCTTTACTTACATTAATCCGGTATCAGAAGCATTTTCTAGCAAATTCCATCCCTAGAAAAATATTAACTGCACATACCTTATTGCAGGAAAACCTGCACACCATTCCCTCTCTGAAGTTACCTCACTCCTCAGAATATGTGAGAACAGCAATGGATCTTAGTTACTTCTGCTAAGATCATAGAAATCACAGGCAGATTCTTCTTCTAATGCTGCCTGAGATGAAACAGTACACTCCGGTACCATTTAAAAATAACAAACTTTTGATTGAAGTTAAAAAACTAACTATAATACACCACTCTCCTCTTACTACGTCCATCTTTGTTGAGAGTTGCAAGAGAATGACTGGATATGGCAGTGAGGGGAGGAGCTATATAGCAGCTCTGCTGTGGGTGATCCTCTTGCAACTTCCTGTTGGGAAGGAGAATATCCCACAAGTAATGGATGATCCGTGGACTGGATACACTTAACAAGAGAAATATAGGTTTTCCAAACCTGATAATACATGTTCCTTGAGACTTATAAGCCTGCAGCATAGCGATAAAAACTGAGTCAGAGAAACTTCTATGACTAAACACTAATCAATTTCCATACCCCCAAATTAGTTATTTGAGATCCCGATGGAAAAATAGCACCTAAAACAGGGCTGGCCAAAGAGAAACTGCAGAAGATGACAACTGGACATCCGAACAAGATCCACATACCAAACCTGTGAGGCCATGCTGATGCTATCAGAAACACACGACACTGTTCCAAAAAAATGTTGAAAACCACCTTTGGAAGAAAAAAACAAAGGCAGAAAGTTGTAGTCAGGTTGCAAAACCAAGACACTTAATGCATCCACCATCTCCACCTTAGGATCACTGGACCTGAAAAGGTACCTGGGAAATTGAGAAAACACATCTGTATAGACACCAACACATCTGTATAGACACCACTCTCCCAGATGTAAAGACTAACGGCTGAGCTAATCTACCTCCCAAATGTCTAAAATTGTAGAAAATAGACAGAAGATGAATTCCATATAAGAATGTATTCAAGATACTTCTTAATTGCTAAGGAACCCTTTTGTTGATTGACATATACCACAGTTGTAATATTGAATGTCTGAAAGCAAAAAATGAAAAAGTTCTCTCATAAAAGAGGCCAAGCCAGAAAGAGTTCTGAAAAATAGCACAGTTCCAAAATATCGACTGGAAACCTCACCTCTTGAAGTTTTCAAACCCCTTGTGCTGTCAAAAGACCCTCAGACAGCACCCCAACCTGTAAGACTTGCATCCATTAAGTATACAGTCCAGGAAGGATGAACAAAAGGAGGCCCCCTGAATAAAATGATGATAGACTAATCAGAACAGAGAGAGTAGCCAAAGGCTTAAATATCCCTCCCACTTCCTCATTACCCCAGTCATTCTGCCGAGGGAACAAAGAAAGGTAGGGGAAACATTAGGGTATAAATGGTGCCAGAAGAATAAAATAAATAGGGGACCACCCATAGACAAAAAAAACAAAAACGGGTGGGGGTCGTGGACTCTCCCTATCCGTAAGGAAAGGAATTTATCTGGTAAGCATAAGTGATGTTTTCCTTCCTAAGATAGGGAGAGCTCACTGCTTCATTCCATACTGTTGGGAAAACTATACCTAAGCTCTAGAGGACGCAATGAATCACAGGAGGGAACAAAAAGGAAGAGGCGGACCCTATTCTGAGGGCAGCACAGACAGCAAAACTTTTCTCCTGAAAGCTGCTTCAGACGAAGTAAAAATAAAAATTTTTGAAAAAGTATGTAAGGATTAAAAAGGTAGCCGCCTTACAAACCTAATCCATAGAGGCCTCGTTCTTAAAGGCCCAAGAGGAAGCCACTACTCTAGTGGAATGCATAGTTATCCTCGCAGGACGATGATGTCCCGCTGTCTCATAAGCTAACCGGATGACACTCCTCAACCAAAACGATAGGGAAGTCGAAGAAGCCTTCTGCCCCTTATGCTTCCCCGATTAGACAACAAACAAGAAGGAAGATTGTCTAAACTCCTTAGTAGCCTGAAGATAGAACTTCAAGGCATGAACCACATCCAAATTGTGAAGTAAGCGTTCCTTTGATGAAGAATTAGGACACAAGGAAGGAACCACTACTCCTGTATGATGTTGCGATCTGACAACCTTTAGGAAGAAAACCTAATTTAGTATGTAAAACAGCCTTATCTGCATGAAAAATCAGACAAGGGGGCGCACATTGCAAATCAGATCTCAGAAACTCTGCGTGCAGAGGCAATAGACAATAAAAAGAGAACCTTCCAAGATAATTTAATGTCAACTGAATGCAGAGGCTCAAATGGAACCTGTTGCAAAACCCGAAGAACAAGATTTAGGCTCAAAGGAGGAGCCCCAGATCTAAATACAGGTCTGATCCTAATCAGAGCCTTAACAAAGGACTGCACGTATGGAAGCTCAGCCAGTCTCATGTGCAATAAAACCGACAGGGCCGAAATCTGTCCACTCAGGGAACTAGCAGAAAGGCTTTTCTCCAGCCCATCCTGGAGAAAAGATAAGATCCTGGCAACCTTAACTCTGTGCCAGGAAAACCCCCACTCTTCACACCAGAATAAGTAGATCCTCCACACCTTGTGGTAGATACACAGAGTAACTGGTTTACAAGCTTGAGTAAGAGTATCAATGACACTCTCAAAGAAACCTCTCTTGGCTAAGACTTCGCATTCAATCTCCACGCAGTCAGCCTCAGAGAATATAGATTTTAATGAACAAATGGACCTTGTATCAGCAGGTAACTTCCACGGAGGAGATGAGGACATCCACACTAGATCCGTGAACCACGTCCTTTGCGGCCACAATGGAGCAATCAGGATTACTGATACCCGTTCCTGCTTGATGCGGGCCACCACTCGAGGAATAAGCGGTAATGGATGAAAAAGATATGAGTATGAACCTCAAGGGCACTGCTAGTGCATCTATTAGATCCGATTGGGGATCCCTCGACCCGTACCTGGGTAGCTTGGTATTGAGACGGGACGCCATGAGATCTATTTGTCCCCACTTGCTGCATATCTCTGCAAACACCTCGGGATGGAAAGACCATTCCCATGGATGGAAGGCTTGTTTGCTGAGAAAATCCGCCTCCCAGTTGTCCACACCCGGACAGCTGACAGCAAACAGCTGTGGGCCTCCGCCCACTCCAGAATCTGAAATACTTCCTTCATCGCCAAGGAACTTCTCGTTCCCCCTTGATGGTTGATGTAAGCCACCAAGGTTATATTGTCTGATTGCTGTCTAATGAACTGGGAGGAACCCAGAAGTGGCCAAGCCTTCAAGATTGCCCGTAGTTCCAAAATATTGATTGGGAGGACTCCTCCTGAGTCCACAACCCCTGTGTCTTTCTGGCACCAAAAACGGCTCCCCATCCAGATAGACTTGCGTCTGTAGTCACAATCTCCCAGGATGGTCTTAAGAAGCATGTCCCTCGAGACAGATGATCTGGACAGAACCACCAATAGAGATTCTCTCTCGACTGGCTGTCTAACAATCTTTTGAGACAGCTCTGAATGATCACCGTTCCACTGCCTCAGCATGCACAGTTGTAAAGGTCTGCGACAGAACCTGGCAAAAGGAATGATGTCCATGCAGGACACCATGAGACTAATCACCTCTATACACTGAGCCACAGAGGGACTCTAGGAGTTCCGGAGGGCAAGACATGCCAAAGTTATCTTGCAACATCTCTGGTCCGTTAGAAATATCCTCATGGATATGGAGTCTATTATAGTACCCAGGAATTCCACCCTGGTACATGGGATAAGAACTCTTTTCCAAGTTTATCTTTCATCCATGTGATCAAAGAAGACTGAGAAGGGACTCAGAGAATTCTTTCACAAGACTTAAGGATGGGACTAGAATATCGTCTAAGTATGGGGCTACTGCAATACCCCAAGTTCAGGCAACCGCTAGAAGAGCCCCCAGAACCTAGAGCAGTAGCTAGACCAAACGGAAGGGCAATAAACTGGAAGTGCTGGTTCAGGAATGCAAACCTCAGGAACTGAAAGTTTTTCCTGTGGATTGGAACATGAAGGTAAGCGTCCTTCAGGATCTATAGTGGTCATCAACTGGCTTTCCTGAATTAAAGGAAGGATGGACCTTATCGTTTCCATCTTGAAGGAAGGGACACTGAGAAATTTGTTTAACAACTTTAGGTCCAGAATTGGGCAGAAAGTTCCCTCCGTCTTTGGGACCAAGAAAAGGATTGAATAAAACCCCAAACCTCTTTCTTCTATAGGCAACGGGACAACAACTCCTAATGAGGATAGATCCTGAATGCACCCTAGAAAGGCATCTCTCTTTTCTGGTTTGGTAGACAGATTCGAGAGAAGGAATCTGCCCCTTGGCGGATGAGATTTGAAGCCTAACTTGTATCCCTGAGATACCACCTCCAGGACCCACAGATCCTGTATGTCCTTGTACCAGGCGTCTGAAAAAAGAGACAGTCTGCCCCCTACACGATCCGAATCAGGGGCCCGGCCCTTCATGCCGATTTGTTTTCGGCGGGCTTCTTACTCTGCTTGGATTAATTCCAGGACTGAGCCGGCTTCCAAGAACTCTTGAGTTGCTCGGGCTTGGAGGATTGTTGTCGTTGGGATTTGTCAGAACGAAAATTAGAAGATTGTTGTCCCTTAGACTTGTTCTTCTTATCTTGCGGTAGGAAGGCATCCTTGCCTCCGGTAAATGTAGAAATAATGGAGTCCAGGCCTGGACCAAATAAAATCTTTCCCTTGAAGGGAAGAGAAAGGAGTCTGGACTTAGAAGTCATATCCACAGAGGCGAAGACCAAGACTTCAACTAGAGCGCCCGGCAGGCTAGGACCGCAAAGCCAGAGGCCTTTGCATTTAGGCGCATAAGGTTCGCATCATAGATAAAAGAATTAGCAATTCTCAGAGCTTTAATTCTGTCTTGAATATCCTGGAGAGGAAGAGTCGCACCAGTAGGTAGCCGCTCCGGCAGCTGCCGGTTGAAACAAACAACCCGTATGTTGAAACATCTTTCTCAGAGAGGTTTCCATTTTCTTATCCATTGGCTCTCTGAACGAAGAACTATCCTCAAGAGGTATAGTAGTACATAGAGATAGCACCATCCACCTTAAGAATGGAGCCCCACAAATCCAGTTGGGAGTCCAGGACCAGGAACAACTTTTTAAAAGTAGACGAGGGGGAAAAGGAAGAACCAATTCTTTCCCATTCATTCTTAATAATGTTCACCATCTTAACCGGCACAGAAAAAGTCAAATTAACTTTCCATT
Source organism: Bombina bombina (assembly GCF_027579735.1). NCBI lineage: Eukaryota > Metazoa > Chordata > Amphibia > Anura > Bombinatoridae > Bombina > Bombina bombina. The sequence goes on along the minus strand of NC_069499.1, from coordinate 26,812,795 downwards.
CTTCGTAAACTGTTTAATTTAGGTGGCCTCTGGAACCTCTAACATACAGAAAAAAAACTCAAGTGCTCAATTTTGAACCTAAAGGATGGTTCCTCCACAGCAGGAGGCTTAGACGCTAAGGACTCTGACCCAGAAAGTTCACCCTCTGAAGCCACAGAGGTTAACTCATCTGATAACTGGGACATAATAGCTAAATCCGGTAAATATTTAGATGGCTCCAGGTCAGGAGAGCTATGTTTAACCTTTCTCTTGCATTTGTTAGTGTGAGGTAATGCACTGAGGGCCGCAGACACCGCTGTTTGTAACTGCGTGGCAAATTCAGATTGAAGAAGGCCCCCTCCGGATGGAGGATTAGATGTGCTACAGGGAACTGCATGTGGAGTGGATAATGTAGCAAGGGTAGTAATCTCACGGGACGCAGAGTCCTGAGAGGTAGACAGCTCAGAGGGACTAAGAGCATTAGCAGACTTGTCTCCCTTCTTAGAGACTTTATAACGGTGTTAAGGCATGTGGAACATAATTGAGTGGGCAGGAAACCACTGCCTCCTCATAATATAAACAGGTATGATTTAGTACAGAAGGAGCACCTTCTAACATGTCAGTCCTCCATAGCTCAGGTTATACCCACAAAAGGACACAAAAACAATTTTTATTATAGAACTGCACCTTTATACTCCCAATGGCTGGGGCACTCACCACCTCCTAAACCCAGACAGCTAACAGAGGAAACACTCTCCTCAGGTTCAAGTCTCGACCGGAATGGAGGAAATGAACAGTCACATGGAGTGCAAGACAGTACTTCTGTTATTACAAGTACAGCAAGTAATGGGAGCTGTGCAACACTCAAAAACAAAAGTGAAACCTGTTTTTTCCAGCCAACAACAAACAGTCCCAGGAAAAAAATCACACAAAGCAGCATGTAAATAATTAATACACTGATTAATTAATCCCAACTGTTCAATAAACCCCCTTCAGAGGATATTAACCCTGGATCCTATCGAGGTATAAAGGAGCCACGCTCTGACCATTATAGCATTTTATGTGTAAAAATTGAAACAATCCTACCTCCAGGATCCATGCCGTAGAACAGAACACAGCCTCTTAAATGCGAGTGTCTTATAGCAGCACTCCTGACATGGACTTGAGTGAGAGAAAGTAGGCAGTGAAACTCGTCAACACTGATTGCTTAGGAGTGATTAGCAGTAGTCTGGATGGTTTTGCAAAAAAAACTTTCCCTGCATCTCCAGACTAACTTTCATCAAACCTCTGAGAGGTTGACATGACAACTTAAAACTCCAGTCCTTTCTCGAAGGGCAGATACCCTTTTTCAGGACTCTCTGAATCTTCTAACAATACTCTGCCACTTCCTAACGTGACGAAAGGCAAAGAATGACTGGGGTAATGAGGAAGTGGGAGGGATATTTAAGCCTTTGGCTAGGGTGTCTTTGCCTCCTCCTGGTGGCCAGGTGTTGTATTTCCCAACAGTAAGGAATGGAGTAGTGGATTCTCCCTATCTTAGGAAGGAAATAGAAGATAATTTCTCATCACTTTTAAAAGGGGATTACCCATAATACACTACAAACTGCAAGCCTTTCTGTAAAAGCTTAATCCCTGGCCTGTTGGTATAAATCTAGTGTGGAATATCCTTCAGGTCATATAAAACACTATGTGCAGGTGAAATCTTCTACATATCTGCTGCACCATCCTCTACTTAAAGGGACACTGAACCCAAATTTTTTCTTTCGTGATTCAGATAGAGCATGCGATTTTAAGCAGCTTTCTAATTTACTCCTATTATCAATTTTTCTTCATTCTCTTGCTATCTTTATTTGAAAAAGGCATCTAAGCTTTTTTGTTCACAACTCTGGACAGCACATTTTTATTGGCGGATCAATTTATCCACCAATTAGCAAGAACAACTCAGGTTGTTGATCAAAAAATGAGCCGGCATCTAAACTTACATTCTTGCATTTCAAGCAAAGATACCAAGAGAATGAAGAAAATTTGATAATAGGAGTAAATTAGAAAGTTGCTTAAAATTGCATGCTCTAACTGAATCACAAAATAAAAAAACAGTTTTTATGCTTACCTGATCAATTACTTTCTCCAACGGTGTGTCCGGTCCACGGCGTCATCCATAACTTGTGGGAATATTCTCCTCCCCAACAGGAAATGGCAAAAGCTGTCCATATAGTCCCTCCCAGGCTCCGCCCCCCCAGTCATTCGACCGACGGACAGGAGAAAAAAAGGAGAAACTATAGGGTGCCGTGGTGAATGTAGTTAAAGAAAGAAATTTTTCAAACCTGATTAAAAAACCAGGGCGGGCCGTGGACCGGACACACCGTTGGAGAAAGTAATTTATCAGGTAAGCATAAATTCTGTTTTCTCCAACATTGGTGTGTCCGGTCCACGGCGTCATCCATAACTTGTGGGAACCAATACCAAAGCTTTAGGACACGGATGAAGGGAGGGAGCAAATCAGGTTACCTAAACAGAAGGCACCACGGCTTGCAAAACCTTTCTCCCAAAAATAGCCTCCGAAGAAGCAAAAGTTTCAAATTTGTAGAATTTGGCAAAAGTGTGCAGAGAAGACCAAGTCGCTGCCTTACATATCTGATCAACAGAAGCCTCGTTCTTGAAGGCCCATGTGGAAGCCACAGCCCTAGTAGAGTGCGCTGTGATTCGTTCGGGAGGCTGCCGTCCGGCAGTCTCGTAAGCCAATCGGATTATGCTTTTCAGCCAAAAGGAAAGAGGTAGCAGTAGCTTTTTGACCTCTCCTCTTGCCAGAATAAACAACAAACAGAGAAGACGTTTGTCTGAAATCCTTTGTTGCTTCTAAATAGAACTTTAAAGCACGGACTACATCTAAATTGTGTAACAAACGTTCCTTCTTTGAAACTGGATTCGGGCACAAAGAAGGCACAACTATTTCCTGGTTAATATTCTTGTTGGAAACAACTTTTGGAAGGAAACCAGGTTTAGTACGCAAAACAACCTTATCTGAATGGAACACCAGATAGTGCGGATTACACTGCAGAGCAGATAATTCAGAAACTCTTCTAGCAGAAGAAATAGCAACCAAAAACAGAACTTTCCAAGATAACAACTTGATATCTATGGAATGTAAGGGTTCAAACGGAACCCCTTGAAGAACTGAAAGAACTAAATTTAGACTCCAGGGAGGAGTCAAAGGTCTGTAAACAGGCTTGATCCTGACCAAAGCCTGAACAAAAGCTTGAACATCTGGCACAGCTGCCAGTCGTTTGTGTAACAAGACAGATAAAGCAGAAATCTGTCCTTTTAGAGAACTCGCTGACAATCCCTTATCCAAACCTTCTTGGAAAAAGGAAAGGATCCTAGGAATTTTAATCTTACTCCATGAGAATCCCTTGGATTCACACCAACAGATATATCTTTTCCATATTTTATGGTAAATCTTTCTAGTCACAGGTTTTCTGGCTTGTACCAGAGTATCTATCACAGAATCCGAAAACCCACGCTTAGATAAAATCAAGCGTTCAATTTCCAGGCAGTCAGCTGGAGAGAAACTAGATTTGGATGTTCGAATGGACCTTGTACTAGAAGATCCTGTCTCAAAGGCAGCTTCCATGGTGGAGCCGATGACATATTCACCAGGTCTGCATACCAAGTCCTGCGTGGCCACGCAGGAGCTATCAAAATCACAGAGGCCTTCTCCTGTTTGATCCTGGCTACCAGCCTGGGAATGAGAGGGAACGGTGGAAACGCATAAGCTAGGTTGAAGGCCCAAGGCGCCACTAATGCATCCACTAGAGTCGCCTTGGGATCCCTGGATCTGGACCCGTAGCAAGGAACCTTGAAGTTCTGACGAGACGTCATCAGATCCATGTCTGGAATGCCCCATAATTGGGTCAACTGGGCAAACACCTCCGGGTGGAGTTCCCACTCCCCCGAATGGAAAGTCTGACGACTCAGATAATCCGCCTCCCAGTTGTCTACTCCTGGGATGTGGATCGCAGATAGGTGGCAGAAGTGATCCTCCGCCCATTTGATGATTTTGGTCACCTCTCTCATCGCCAGAGAACTCCTTGTTCCCCCCTGATGGTTGATGTAAGCAACAGTCATGTTGTCTGATTGGAATCTTATGAATCTGGCCTTTGCTAGTTGAGGCCAAGCCCGGAGAGCATTGAATATCGCTCTCAGTTCCAGAATGTTTATCGGGAGAAGACTCTCTTCCCGGGACCATAGACCCTGAGCTTTCAGGGAATCCCAGACCGCGCCCCAGCCTAATAGACTGGCGTCGGTCGTGACGATGACCCACTCTGGTCTGCGGAAGCTCATTCCCTGGGACAGGTGATCCTGGGTCAGCCACCAACGGAGTGAGTCTCTGGTCTTCTGATCTACTTGAATCATTGGAGACAAGTCTGTATAGTCCCCATTCCACTGTTTGAGCATGCACAGTTGTAATGGTCTTAGATGAATTCGCGCAAAAGGAACTATGTCCATTGCTGCAACCATCAACCCTACTACTTCCATGCACTGAGCTATGGAAGGCCGTAGAACAGAGTGAAGAACTTGACAAGCGTTTAGAAGCTTTGACTTTCTGACATCTGTCAGGAAAATCTTCATTTCTAAAGAATCTATTATTGTCCCCAAGAAAGGGACTCTTGTCAACGGAGACAGGGAACTTTTTTCTATGTTCACCTTCCACCCGTGAGATCTGAGAAAGGCTAGAACAATGTCTGTGTGAGCCTTTGCTTTTGAAAGAGACGACGCTTGAATTAGGATGTCGTCCAAGTAAGGTGCCACTGCAATGCCCCTTGGTCTTAGAACCGCTAGAAGGGACCCGAGCACCTTTGTGAAAATCCTTGGAGCAGTGGCTAGTCCGAATGGGAGAGCCACGAACTGGTAATGTTTGTCCAGAAAGGCGAACCTTAGGAACTGATGATGATCTTTGTGGATAGGAATATGTAGATACGCATCCTTTAGATCCACGGTAGTCATAAATTGACCCTCCTGGATTGTAGGTAAAATCGTTCGAATAGTTTCCATTTTGAACGATAGCACTCTGAGAAATTTGTTTAGAATTTTTAAATCCAGAATAGGTCTGAAAGTTCCCTCTTTTTTGGGAACTACAAACAGATTTGAGTAAAACCCCAGACCTTGTTCCACAGTTGGAACTGGGTGTATCACTCCCATTTTTAACAGGTTTTCTACACAATGTAAGAATGCCTGTCTCTTTATTTGGTTTGAAGATAAGCGAGACATGTGGAACCTTCCCCTTGGGGGTAGTTCCTTGAATTCTAGAAGATAACCCTGAGAGACTATTTCTAGTGCCCAGGGATCCTGAACATCTCTTGCCCAAGCCTGAGCAAAGAGAGAGAGTCTGCCCCCTACTAGATCCGGTCCCGGATCGGGGGCTACCCCTTCATGCTGTTTTGGTAGCAGCAGCAGGTTTCTTGGCCTGCTTACCCTTGTTCCAGCCTTGCATCGGTTTCCAAGCTGGTTTAGTCTGGGAAGCATTACCCTCTTGTCTAGAGGCTGCAGAGTTGGAGACCGGTCCGTTCCTGAAATTGCGAAAGGAACGAAAATTGGACTTATTCTTAGCCTTGAAAGGCCTATCTTGTGGGAGGGCATGGCCCTTACCCCCAGTGATGTCTGAAATGATCTCTTTCAATTCTGGCCCAAAGAGGGTCTTACCTTTGAAAGGGATATTAAGCAATTTTGTCTTGGAAGATACATCAGCAGACCAAGACTTTAGCCAGAGCGCTCTGCGCGCCACAATTGCAAACCCTGAATTTTTCGCCGCTAATCTCGCTAACTGCAAAGCAGCATCTAAAATAAAGGAATTAGCTAACTTAAGTGCGTGAATTCTGTCCATAACTTCCTCATACGGAGTCTCTCTACTGAGCGATTTTTCTAGTTCTTCGAACCAGAACCACGCTGCTGTAGTGACAGGAATAATACACAAAATAGGTTGAAGGAGGTAACCTTGCTGTACAAAAATCTTTTTAAGCAAACCCTCCAATTTTTTATCCATAGGATCTTTGAAAGCACAATTGTCCTCAATAGGAATGGTCGTGCGTTTGGCTAGTGTAGAAACCGCCCCCTCGACCTTAGGAACTGTTTGCCATAAATCCTTTCTGGGGTCGACCATAGGAAATAATTTCTTAAATATAGGAGGAGGGACAAAAGGTATGCCTGGCTTCTCCCACTCCTTATTCACTATGTCCGCCACCCGCTTGGGTATTGGGAAAGCGTCAGGGTGCACCGGGACCTCTAGGAACTTGTCCATCTTGCACAATTTTTCTGGGATGACCAGATTGTCACAATCATCCAGAGTAGATAGCACCTCCTTAAGCAGTGCGCGGAGGTGCTCTAATTTAAATGTCACAACATCAGGTTCTGCCTGCTGAGAAATTCTTCCTGAATCAGAAATTTCCCCATCTGACAAAAACTCCCTCATTGCCACTTCAGATTGGTGTGAGGGTATGACAGAAAAATTATCATCAGCGCCCTCCTGCACTACAGTGTTTAAAACAGAGCAATCGCGCTTTCTCTGAAATGCAGGCATTTTGGATAAAATATTTGCTATGGAGTTATCCATTACTGCCGTCAATTGTTGCATAGTAACAAGCATTGGCGCGCTAGAAGTACTAGGGGTCTCCTGCGTGGGCAAAACTGGTGTAGACACAGAAGGAGATGATGTAGAACTATGTCTACTCCCTTCATCTGAGGAATCATCTTGGGCAACTTTACTATCTGTGACAGTACTGTCCTTACTTTGTTTGGACGCTATGGCACAATTATCACACATTTTAGAAGGGGGAGACACAATGGCTTCCATACATACACATGATCTATCTGAAGGCACAGACATGTTAAACAGGCTTAAACTTGTTAATAAAGTACAAAAAACGTTTTAAAACAAAATCGTTACTGTCTCTTTAAATTTCAAACAGGGCACACTTTATTACTGAATATGTGAAAAAATATGAAGGAATTATTCAATCTTAACCAAATTTTCACCACATTCAAAGCATTGCACCCCAAATTTCAGACTGTTAACCCTTAAAATGTGGAAACCGGAGCCGTTTACAATTTTAACCCCCTTACAGTCCCAGCCCCAGCCTTTGCTGCGACTTCACCAAACCCAGGGGAGTATACGATACCAAATGAAGCCTTCTAGGAACCTTTTCAATGAATTCCAGACCCACACACATGCAGCTGCATGTACTGATCACAAAACTGCGCGAAAATGAGGCTCTGCCTACTACAGAGAAAGGCCCTTCCTGACTGGGAAGGTGTCTAAACAAGTGCCTGACGTAAAAATCGTTCCCCAAAGTTATAAAAGTGTGATATTCAACTTCAAACTGTATAAAATACCTAAATAAAGCAATCGATTTAGCACATAAAAGTGTCTACCAGTTTATAGCCCATATTAACCCCTTTATTCTGTTTGAAACTAAGAAAATGGCTTACCGATCCCCATGAGGGGAAAAATGACAGCATTCCAGCATTACACAGTCTTGTTAGAAAAATGGCTAGTCATACCTTAAGCAGAAAAGTCTGCAAACTGTTCCCCCCAACTGAAGTTCTCTCAGCTCAACAGTCCTGTGTGGGAACAGCAATCGATTTTAGTTACTGCTGCTAAAATCATACTCCTCTCATAAACAGAACTCTTTCTGTTTCAGAGTAAATAGTACATACCACCACTATTTTAAAATAAACTCTTGATAGTAGAATAAAAACTACAACTAAACACCACATACTCTTCACCATCTCCGTGGAGATGCTACTTGTTCAGAGCGGCAAATTGAATGACTGGGGGGGCGGAGCCTGGGAGGGACTATATGGACAGCTTTTGCTGTGCTCTTTGCAATTTCCTGTTGGGGAGGAGAATATTCCCACAAGTTATGGATGACGCCATGGACCGGACACACTAATGTTGGAGAAATTTGGGTTCAGTATCCCTTTAATGCTGCTGCCTTAATGCAATGTAGAGGACCCTTCTGACAAAGTGCAGTTTCAAGAGCAGCTCACTAGAGACTAGGAGAGTAGCAGATAAATCTGCATTGCACTTGGGGGCTTGTAACATTTTCCACACTGGGAGATTTATCACTAACCTGCTAAAATCACTTGTTGACTCCTCTCTGTCCAGGAGGCACTTTTGAAAAAGGAACATGGGTTCCACAATGGTTAGAGAATGGCTGAGCACTTCCTTTGCTTTACTTTCTCCATCCAAACAAATGAGAATGTCAGGAAAATGCTTTGAGATGGGATGGAGTAAACCCTCGTGGACAAGAAGTATATCCCACATAAAGATTTGTGGACTCTCCCCATCATTTGAAAAAAAAGAAAAAGGCACAAGAGAATGGAATTCAGGCAAATAAGCAAAAACTATGAAAGAAATTGGAAGACAATTTGTACCTTTGATAAAAAAAAAAAAAAAAGGATGTGGTGGGTATAGCATCCTGCTGCAAATACTCTCTTAAGGCTGAGCTCCATATTTTTTGCCCACAATGTTTTTAAAAGCACTAGTTCTAATTAATGAGAGGGTAAAACATGCTTCAGGTTTTTGGTAAGAATTGGTTACATAAACATACATCTTGTACCAGTTGCACAAAAACATACATATTGTAAAGAGCTGGAAGGGTACACACGACAGATTACCATATCACCTAACAAATTGGGTGAGCAGGTAGATTATTAAATGCGTACCTTTACAAGATTGCGTGTTCTCAAAATATAACTTACTATGTAATTCCCCAATATACATTTATAAAGAATAATATTTGGTTTGAAGTAAGTAGCAAATGAAACTCCCTTCTAATGCCCGTGTGTGTATATGAGCTGCTCCCTGTACAGAATAAAACTGTGCAAACTCACATTTGCTGGTAGCATATGTAGGCGACATCCCAAGGTCAAGCTGTCCTGAGGTCACAGTGCTTCAAGCTAGGTAGAACTAGTGGTGTGTGCAAAGGTGAATTCATTATCCATATATTTGATAAACACGCATTAAGGAATTCTGCAACCTACGAATGCCGCAAAATACAGCAAATAGCCTAAACCAGCTACATAAATACTCCCTTGATTTTGGCCAATTAGTACTAGCTGTTTAAATGCTTGCACACTGTTCTAAGCAACCACTGTACATTATGTAAAGTGTTCTGGGAAATTTGCAGCATTCCCAAATTATGAACATTTCAAGTCTCTCTAAGGAGCATGGGAAGAGCAATATGTACATAAAAAAAATGTCATTACAGCAAAAACAATATAAATAATGAATGTGTATTTCATTTTAATTTATGAGGAATTGCATTTTAAGCTGAATGATCCTTTAACCCCCTGGCTGAAGAAAGCTATAGTTAATGCACAGCTATGTGTTACAGCATATGACAACAAAATTGTTACAGTTTGACTTTTAGATATATGTAAAATTCATGAAAGGCAATGTTCATTAATAACTTTGTCGAGTACTATTAGGCAAAACCAGATATATCAATCACACGACAAATAATATTTATAACATAGATCCCTCTAATATGTACGAACAACACAACCGTTAATTAATTTGTTTCTTTTTTTATTATTAAAATACCAGACACCTAATTGTCGGATGGGACAATATTCTTCCTTGCAATGTGCATGATAAACAATGAGAAGGTCCATAAAACGGTGGCAGAAGGCTCCAATCGACCAGGACGAGAGCGCGGTGTCTGTGCATGAAGATACCAAGAACATTTGAGAATTTTGTTTTTAAAATTTGTTATGTAGGAGAAGCACCCCAGGTGGTTAATAATATAGTTTGCTAACAAAGAAGAAAAAAAAAGGTAACAATTTACACAACTGCAAATATACCAAAATTAAAAAGATCAAATTTATATTCATACCATCAAATTACATTTTCATTATAAATAAGATACTCTATTTTATTTTTTAGACTGTAACATTGTTTCAACCAATATAACAGTTACTCCTTATTTCCCCATCCCAAAGAGTCCATACTTCTGACGAAGGGTCATCAAAGCTTTCAGAAATTGCTATTGTATATTCCAAATTCATGTGCCAGATAAGAAAAATATTGATCTATTTAATTAGCTTTCCACAAGGACAATATGGCTGCAAAAAGAAACGCTATTACGTTGCTTCGCTTTCCCTTAAAGGTAATATTTATACCGACATTATGCGTATGTTACAAATTCAGTTTACAGCTGTTGTTCCAGAATGAACAGCATTATGTACATTAAAGTAAAACTGCTCACAATATTCACTTTTACAATTAGTGAGCAGATAATCTTCAAATCTAATGCAGACCTAAAGGAATTCAAGTTTGCGTGTGGTTTAGGTATCCTCAACCATTTCAAATGAAAACATAGGTCATTGAAATTATATCTAGAAATACTAAGGTTTACTGCATGGTAAAGATTGAAAATACATAAATGAATAATTTGGTCAGGATGCACATTATTATAGAATTATAATAAATCAGTTTCCTTGTATTTGAATGAACATTCATACTGTTAGGAATGTAGTTTCTGGGCTCTTGAAGTTTGTGAGAGACTTCCCAGAGACCCCCTGATCCCTGTATTTACACCGTCCTCGTCCTGTAGGCCTCAGTTCCAATGCACATATGCTCAGCCCTGCTCAGAGCAAGAAATGCAAGAAAATCACCATTGAAATCAGACACACAAATGATGAACAAGGCCTTCATATGCTAGAACTTTGAGAGGGGGGAGTTTTTAAAGGGACACTAAACCCACATTTTTCCTTAATGATTCAGATAGGGCAGCAATTTTAAGCAACTTTCTAATTTACTCCTACTATCAATTTATCTTCGTTCTCTTGCAAGCTTTATATAAAAAAAAAAGCAGGAATATAAAGCTTAGGAGCCAGACCATTTTTAGATCAGAACCTGGGCTATGCTTGCTTATTAGTGGCTAAATGTAGCCACCAATAAGCAAGCGCTATCCAGGGTGCTGAAGCTAAAATGGGCTGGCTGGCTCCTAAGCTTTAAATTCCTGCTTTTTAAATAAAGATAGCAAGAGTATGAAGAAAAGGATTAGAAAGTTGCTGCTCTATCTGAATCATGAAATTGGGTTTAGTATCCCTTTAAGTAAAAATCTTGTTTTCTCTGAATTTTATGTCAAGATATTGAATCCCTATAAAAGGCACAGTTAAGGAAGAAAAATCTTACGCCTGAGGAAAATCTTCCTGGAAATGCCATAAAAGGGACAAAAAGCTAGTTAGAATTAAAACGGTTTCAACGCATTTTAGTATTGGCTTAACTATAATGGCCATTTTTGAGTAACCAGATCTCTATGAACAGGTCGATTTTTAGGAGGCTTCCAAACAAGAATGAGAACTGAAGCGGACAGCAATATGAGGACATACAGGAGCCCCACTGACTTCAAGAGGCATAAAGCTATAGCCCCAACAATACTGAATATTGCAAGATACAAGACTATATATATTATATATCAAATGCTAAATCCATCCTAGGCCTAAAGGCATAAAATAATGCAACGGAATATATATATATATATATATTTTCCCATTCATTCTGTGGCAAGAGACTGAATTACATTTTTCTAGTATAATGCAGTAGCAGAGTCTCACAATGCAGCCCCCTCACATTTTAAACAGTTTGGTCACAATGCACCTTTGATATAAAAGCATTTTTAAACTTTATTAATACTCAGGACAATAGGAATTTGCAGAATTTCAGTAGCATTGGTAGAACCACTTTTGGTGATAGTTACAGTAGTTGAGAATGCAGGAGGTGGTTGAGGGACATTTCCCAGCTGAAACCAAGGGGCTGGCACTGTGATATGACATCACTGTATTACATCATTCAGAGGCTATCCTGCCTTTTGCTGGAATACTTTATAAATACATACTATAAAATAAGGCAATAACTTCAAACAGATTAAACTGTTTTTCCTTTCTTCTCCGAATACAGCTATAACTACGCCAAGACCTATGTCCGCTTTGTATATTTTAGTGTTTTTTCTTTATTCAGAATGGTCCAATAAAATCAGTAAGATAATGGCTAAAATGTAAGATTCTAAAACAGCCCTGTGTTGTGTGTTGTGTGCTGTGATGTAGCAGAGAGAATACTGTTCGGTTCTGCGGTCAGTGTCTATTACACATCAATGCCTGTTCATATTCAACATTTGCTGAATAAACGATACATTTTACTTTTGATGGAAATGCTTATACGCCCAAAATGAGAAAAAAAAAAGCACCAGAGCTAAACTGGTATCGCAAAACACACACCAGTACACAAAACCGCTGCAAGAAACAGTTCTGCAAAGACATTCAGCTCTTGAAGATGTGCAAAATAAAAATACAATGAACGTTATCCAAAGGAGGATGTTCAACAAAGTTATGCATTTTCTTTTTTTAAACTATATAAATAGACTTAACAGCTTTGCAGAAAGAAAAGCTAAGGTGAATAAGGACTGCTTGGATCTGAAAGACTGCGACATACTTCTCTAATGATAAATATCATGTGCCTGACAACAGGAATCTGACACCGAGTTTCATCAAAAAATCCAAAAAAAAAAAAAGGTTTAAAGAATATTTAAAACAATGAATATGTTTGCAAAGTTCTGAAAAGTTCATTTACTGTCCAAACTTTGGATTTAAGTCCATATATTGTTTTTGTTTGCTTTTTTTCTTTACTTAGACAGTTATATACAGTGTTGCTGTAATAATGAAACAAAGGTAAAATCTACTGTAAAGTTGCACAATACAGAAAACTGTTTTTCCATCTTCTACTACATAAATGCGTGAATCCACAGGATAAGGTTGTTATAGATGTCTTTGTTAAGTTGGGATAATCCCGTCGCTTCTAAGACCTCTCTTTAATTCCAGGTCCTCTAGTTTTTTCCATAGTTCCTCACGCTCCTTTTCTTTTTTCTTCTCACTGTCAAAAAAGTACATTTGGACAAGTTACCAACTTTGTAGTGATTTTCATGATCATATATAATAAATATTCAGGTTCCTGCTTACAGACAGACACTGTAATTACTGTTTCTTGGTAAACATTTGTTAGGGTGAAATTCTCTATACGTTCTGTGACTGGCCAGCAATTTACAGCGTTAATACTTTTTTACTCAATGTGCAATTTGTAGCCACATTCTAAGGCTAAAATGCCATACTTAATTCATTATCTAGGACCAGTAATGCAGAAATGATTCAACCATGTGTAAAGCTTCAGTCAGTTAATGCTAGAATTATGAAGCTGCACTCGCAGCTCTTCCAGCTATGTGGAGCAGGTGCACGAGCGATCCGGCTGCCACATAATTAAGAAACAAAACTGCTTATTCTGCTTCGCTGCCACTTTAGAGATAGTGAGATCAATCACGCGACACTTGCTCGCGCAGGGTGATTGATATTCCCTGCTGTAGCACAATTGGTTGAGCCAGAGCAGGGGGCGACATGGCGAAATGCAACACCAACAGTTGGGAGTGCATGCGGACAGGTTCACTTCTTGCTAACCTATCCGCCTGCAGGGATTGTAAATTTTGGCTTTAAACTTCTGTGATTCAGATGGAGCATGTCATTTTAAACAACTTTTCAATTTACTAATATACCTATTACATTGATTCTCTTGGTATCCTGTTGAAGAGTAGATTTGTGCATTCAGAGGTTTTGGATACCTCCGAAAATGGACGGCGGTGGACGCTTGTGCCAGTTGATTATTTTTGGAGCCGAATTTATTCTTGTGAAGCTGCAACACATTAGGATCCGTGCAAATCCAGATCCTGATGTGTTGCAGAGTCACAAGAATAAACTTGGCTCCGAAAATAACCGAATGGAACGAGAGGCTGCCGCCTTCCACATTCAGAAGTGTCGAAAACCTCAGAATGCACAAATCTATTGTAGAGTAAACCCAGCTAAGATTCAGGAGAAGCCCTGCTGGGAGCTATCTGAGCACATCTGATGAGCCAATAAATATATATATATATATATAAAAACAGTCCCCAATCATCAGCTAAACAAAGGATACCACGTGAATGAAGCATTTAATAATAGAAATGAACCATGATAGTTTAATATGTGTGACTTTTGTGGTATTGAAAGGGCCAGTAAACGTACAGGAAAACTCCTGATTTAAAGTCACAGACATTGCATTGATTAGTGGTTCAGTACAATTGCTGGCCCTTTATAGGGGCTAAACATATAATAAGCTAGGTTAGCAGTGCAGAAGTTACATTCTATACTAGAAGACGTAACTTTTGGATTAGAATTTTTTCTAAACATGATGAAAGGTATTCATTTCTAGATGACCTTTTTGGACATGTTCCACAATGTAAAGACTGTTGCCACATATTTGCTTTATTTTTATTCTTTTTATGAATTCTTTACCACAAAACCAGTTGTATTTATCATAAGGAGCATTAAAAACTAATGATAATCTTAAAGCTAGCACAGTTCTGACCAAGGGAGCAGAACTCATTTAGGTCTTCAATAGTATATGGAAAAGACTGTGTCCAAGACAAAGTTCTTCTTCTCTTTCACTAATCAAGCATGCAGTTTATCATTTAAGTAAACGTCACAAACAGTCGAGGAAATATCTAACACTTTCTAGAATAACACTGCATCATCAGCTATAGACTGGTGAGTCCACTATAAAAAGCACAGCTTCACCATAGAGCGAGCAATGGCCTCAAAAAGTCTTTCTGCTGCTTTTTTTAGTGTACAAATGTCTATATATAAATTATCCCCTTCATCATAAAAAATATATATGACTGGATCCTAAGTTTTGTAAAAATTTGTCAACATTAAATAAATCTACTCAACATTTAAGCAGACACATTTCTGCGTATGTCGTAGGCAGGCGTTTAACAGTATAGTAAGGAAAATAATAAGCTACATTTTCAAATCAGTTGGATAGGAACAGGAGGAAGAAATGACTAATGGTATTTATGTTTATCTGGCAAACTCACATTCCTTATAATACAGAAAATGTTCTTATTAATAGAATTCTTATAGTTATATTAGGATTTGATAATTAGGTAAAATTCCAATACCAGTTTAGCAGCCATGGGGTTTAACTTTTCATGCAAGCTTATTTTTTTCTACTAACCTAACACGCTGTGAACTCACTGACTGCATCTGCAATTGTTTGTAAATGGGACAGATTTTTACAGAATCTTCTCTATACCAACCATTGTTCTACAAGTGCACTGCTTCCAGGGCTCTAGTCTGTGTAATACAGGCAGCTATTGTGTGTATAATTTGGGCTTATGTTCATGGGCCAACAGGTAGGAAATGTCAGCTTTATTAACCTAAATGTCTTTGGCACAGCACAAGAATAAGGTCTGATGAGCTAATTTTATGCTTGAATTGCCAGGACATTTTTATTACATGTTACATGTCACGTACACTTAAGGTCCCGGCAAGGACGACCGGTGAATCGTAAAGAAAACTAAAGAATAATTAAGTATTCTTTGTAATGATAAGTATCTGCCACTAGGGGGAGCTAGGCACCATATGTGAGAAGGAAGCAACTGAATATGGAATAACATCATCCTATGGGAATGTCAATTATACTTCCTCCATACACAATGAAACTAAATGTCATATTACACTAAAGACAGACAATATTAGCAAATAAAATGAATAGGCCATGTACCTGAAGCTGGCTTCTAAATGGTATTGTCCTCTTATGAAAACAATATAAAGTCTAGAAATAGGGCATATTACCCCTTACTCACCAGCAGACAATAGGTTAAATAATGCACATATTGTATGTGTGTCATACACAGCTGCACACAATGAAACTAAATGTCATATTACAGACAATAGGTTAAATAATCCACATATTGTATGTGTGCCATACACAGCTGCACACAATGAAACTAAATGTCATATTACAGACAATAGGTTAAATAATGCACATATTGTATGTGTGCCATACACAGCTGCACACAATTAAACTAAATGTCATATTACAGACAATAGGTTAAATAATGCACATATTGTATGTGTGCCATACACAGCTGCACACAATTAAACTAAATGTCATATTACAGACAATAGGTTAAATAATACACATATTGTATGTGTGCCATACACAGCTGCACACAATGAAACTAAATGTCATATTACAGACAATAGGTTAAATAACGCACATATTGTATGTGTAACATACACAGCTGCACACAAACTAAATGTCATATTACAGACAATAGGTTAAATAACGCACATATTGTATGTGTGCCATACACAGCTGCACACAAACTAAATGTCATATTACAGACAATAGGTTAAATAACGCACATATTGTATGTGTGCCATACACAGCTGCACACAATTAAACTAAATGTCATATTACAGACAATAGGTTAAATAATGCACATATTGTATGTGTGCCATACACAGCTGCACACAAACTAAATGTCATATTACAGACAATAGGTTAAATAACGCACATATTGTATGTGTGCCATACACAGCTGCACACAAACTAAATGTCATATTACAGACAATAGGTTAAATAATGCACATATTGTATGTGTGCCATACACAGCTGCATACAATGAAACTAAATGTCATATTACAGACAATAGGTTAAATAACGCACATATTGTATGTGTGTCATACACAGCTGCACACAATGAAACTAAATGTCATATTACAGACAATAGGTTAAATAATGCACATATTGTATGTGTGCCATACACAGCTGCACACAATGAAACTAAATGTCATATTACAGACAATAGGTTAAATAACGCACATATTGTATGTGTGCCATACACAGCTGCACACAAACTAAATGTCATATTACAGACAATAGGTTAAATAATGCACATATTGTATGTGTGCCATACACAGCTGCATACAATGAAACTAAATGTCATATTACAGACAATAGGTTAAATAACGCACATATTGTATGTGTGCCATACACAGCTGCACACAAACTAAATGTCATATTACAGACAATAGGTTAAATAACGCACATATTGTATGTGTGCCATACACAGCTGCACACAATTAAACTAAATGTCATATTACAGACAATAGGTTAAATAATGCACATATTGTATGTGTGCCATACACAGCTGCACACAAACTAAATGTCATATTACAGACAATAGGTTAAATAACGCACATATTGTATGTGTGCCATACACAGCTGCACACAAACTAAATGTCATATTACAGACAATAGGTTAAATAATGCACATATTGTATGTGTGTCATACACAGCTGCACAAAATGAAACTAAATGTCATATTACAGACAATAGGTTAAATAACGCACATATTGTATGTGTGCCATACACAGCTGCACACAATGAAACTAAATGTCATATTACAGACAATAGGTTAAATAATGCACATATTGTATGTGTGCCATACACAGCTGCACACAATTAAACTAAATGTCATATTACAGACAATAGGTTAAATAATGCACATATTGTATGTGTGCCATACACAGCTGCACACAATGAAACTAAATGTCATATTACAGACAATAGGTTAAATAACGCACATATTGTATGTGTGTCATACACAGCTGCACAAAATGAAACTAAATGTCATATTACAGACAATAGGTTAAATAATGCACATATTGTATGTGTGCCATACACAGCTGCACACAAACTAAATGTCATATTACAGACAATAGGTTAAATAACGCACATATTGTATGTGTGCCATACACAGCTGCACACAAACTAAATGTCATATTACAGACAATAGGTTAAATAATGCACATATTGTATGTGTGCCATACACAGCTGCACACAAACTAAATGTCATATTACAGACAATAGGTTAAATAATGCACATATTGTATGTGTGCCATACACAGCTGCATACAATGAAACTAAATGTCATATTACAGACAATAGGTTAAATAATGCACATATTGTATGTGTGCCATACACAGCTGCACACAATGAAACTAAATGTCATATTACAGACAATAGGTTAAATAATGCACATATTGTATGTGTGTCATACACAGCTGCACACAATTAAACTAAATGTCATATTACAGACAATAGGTTAAATAATGCACATATTGTATGTGTGCCATACACAGCTGCACAAAATTAAACTAAATGTCATATTACAGACAATAGGTTAAATAATGCACATATTGTATGTGTGTCATACACAGCTGCACACAATGAAACTAAATGTCATATTACAGACAATAGGTTAAATAATGCACATATTGTATGTGTGCCATACACAGCTGCACACAATTGCTACAATAAATAAAAAAATAAAAAAAGTATCTTTTCTTTAAAAAGGGCCACGTTTTAAATATATAGATTAAACTTCTCCTGCAACTGATTTTAGTAAAGTTCATAGCAGACAGAAACAATGTTTTTTGGATTGTTTTTTAAACACTTTTTCTGAGAATCAGTCATGAAGAATTACGTCTGTCCTCATCTGTTAGAAAAGTGGTTATTTCAACTCTACAAATAAACCTCACTTTCTAATGGAATTCTAATTTCTAAACATATTAAAGGGCCACTGTAAGTAAATATTTTCTATGCCTGTTACTAACTAACTACCCCAAATACGCTTTTTATCAATAGCATTTCATTAACATATCTCTACCGTATATCAGAAATCTTGTCTGCAAATTTAATTGTTTTCCAAACCCACTCCGTGGGTATCCTTTGCTCTGTACCAATCCGTTTACAATACCTAGGTTTCAAAATGGCGCTTTAAACACAAAGTTATTGGTTTAAGTATTTTGAACACTCAGTGCTGAAAATAGTGGGCAGGATAACGTGACATCATCGGCGAATAAAATATATAACTTTTAGAACGTTATGAAACTTCGTTTTGGAGAAAATATAGGTCAGTAGGTTTTAATTAATGTTTATTAACTTTAATATGTTAGTTGTTTAGCTTAAAAATTATAACAGAAAGTAATCCTTTAAAGAAACATTGCAGCCAACAATGAAATGCATAAACAGTAAAGAAAGTCTATATGTCTGCTGTATAGAGCGTACATAGTGAACACGAGTTACCTGAAGGCAATAACACACCTCTATTGTAGCAAAGTGGTTTATTTAAAGGGACAGTCTACACAAAATTGTTATTGTTTAAAAAAGACAGATAACGCCTTTACTACCCATTCCCCAGCTTTGCACAACCAACATTGTTAGATTAATATATTTTATAACATTTAAACCTCTAAATCTCTGCCTGTTTCAAAGGCTCTACAGACAACCTCTTAATCACATGCTTTTTATTAGCTTTTCACAACAGGAGACTGCTAGTTCATGTGGGCCCTATAGATAACATTGTGTTCACTCCCGGGGAGTTATGTAAGAGTTCGCACAACACAATACTAAATGCAAGTCAAT
The DNA here is from genome assembly GCF_027579735.1 of Bombina bombina. Lineage (NCBI taxonomy): Eukaryota > Metazoa > Chordata > Amphibia > Anura > Bombinatoridae > Bombina > Bombina bombina. Next base: position 26,793,456 of record NC_069499.1, on the reverse strand, counting down.
AGATAATAAATAGTCACAGTCATGTGATCAGGTGGCTGTCAGAAGATGCTTAGATACAAGATAAAAAGTGTAGAGAATGGGTAATAAAAGGGATTATCTATCTTTTAAAACAATAAACATTCTATTGTAGACTGTCCCTTTAACAAGTACATTTGCATCACATATATTCATGCATTAAATACTTTACTGATAATTTCTCACATTACATTCATTGCATTTCCAGTCTTATGTAGACAAAGAATTACACATTTTGTTTCAACAATTGAAACCCCGTGCCCTAGTTGCAAAATCTCAAATTCATAATTGTATAAATTTTCCTAAAAAGTAGACACAATTAAAATAATGAGCACAAATAAAAAAGTGCTTAATGTAGCATGAAAGCTAAGAAAGCAACCAGGACAGGGGTTTTCTGCACTGTTGACAAAAAAATCTATAGAGAGTTACCGCTGGCGATCTGACTTGTAAGTGGCTGTCAATTCATCAAACAGGGAGCTGTTCATTTCCATAAAGGCTTTCAAGACATTGTAGACTAGCGCCACGATCGCCCTGGTGGGAAGGAGAGGAAACTGTCAGACATTTCTGCATTCGGACCTATTAGCCATAATGCAAAGCAGAGATTCTTAGGTCGCACTTCAGATACACGGTTGTCAAAAATGGACTGAGATGTTCAAGAGTTAACTGAGCACATGAGCTGAGTGATGAGATAGGAATTAACAAGTGCATAGCGAGGTGGTGGATAGTTGGCATTTGCATTATTTCTTAGTGAAACAAAGCTCGAAAATGGCCCTGGTCTGCAGCATTTGGCTATTTTAGTACCAGATCTATTTGAGAAAAAGTGCAACAAAGATCTGTATGTGTATTAGTAATTCATCTGCTCCCTGTACCCCTCTTATGGCTGATCAATAGGAGGGGCACATAGAGCAGGTGATTATCTATCAAGGGTGTTGTAATCCATAAAAGGATTGCAGGCACCAAGTACATTAACAGTTAAGTGTCCCGGGTTATCAAGGGAAAAAGGATATGGTGGATAATGACCATAAAGGAGGAAGCAGGGACATTATTAGTAAGAATTGAATCAAGCCAGGGCATAGGGACAAAGTGCTGGTCAATAAATGGGTGCTATACAAGAGGGGGGGGGGGGGTGTAGGTGCACTAGTAATAAAGAACAATTATTTGTAATGTGTGAATACATAAAGGGGTGCATGACTACTAGTATGGGGTGCAGGGTAACAAGGAGGTGATGCAGGTGGGGTGAAATATTGGTGTTTGCTGCCCAACTTTACGTCAGACGCAGGATTTTGTAGAATCGTTTTGCTGGGCCACAATAAAATAACGCTAGGGTAATGCATTACACCGATTCTAGCAGAAGTCTTAAAACGGATGTGCTGAGCAACAAATTTATCATTCTGTGTACTGCACAGCATTAAAAATGAATCATTTTATGGCTTGGTCACAAAAACATCCTGGCAGGCATCAACAGAACATGGAAATAACATGCCCTTCTAGTCACGCACAAATAAAACCTTCTACAATTTAATAATCATTTGGAAACGTTAGTGTCAACAGCCAAAGCAAATTCATTTGTAAAGCAAAACAATTTCAGCTGCGCTTGAGATGAGCTTTGTGCTGTATAATTAAATAAAATAAATTTTCCTTGTTATATTAGATGACAAGTTAGCTAAAACAATGTGTATCCAGCAGAGGTCAGGCTACTTTACATTACATCTCTGGATCAGGAAACTAAAAGAAAGAACACAGCTTCGATTTGTACTTACGGATTCCAGTGTTCTTTAGAAATTCTATAGAGACTTGCAAACATTATAGGAAGGATGACGTTGGAGTTCTCCTCTATTAGACTCATGATGTACTCGTTGTTCCAGTAATACAGCGCCCTCTCAGCCACCTTTAACAAGGAACAACAACAAATCAGCGCACAAATACTATAAATTGTGTATATTTTATTCATCAGACCTCACGTTACTCTTCAGCTAAGCTATCCCGGGCCCTCCACTAATATTGGCACCCTTGGTAAATATCAGCAAAGAAGGCTGTGAAAAATTGTCTTTATTGTTTAACCCTTTGTTTAAAAAATACACAAAAAAGTTGTAAAATATATGTGTCACAATTATTAGCACCCCTATAAATTAATATGAGAAAACATATTTGAAGTTTAATCCCATTGGTATTTTACACTTTTTGGTACCAATGGGTTACTAGGAACAGGAAATTGTTCAACCATGACTTCCTGTTTCACAGGGGTATAAATATGAGGTAACACATAGGCCACATGCCCTTTTTGTTGAGCTTCACAAAATGGGAAGTGGCTATAAGAAAACCGCACAAGCATTGAAAATGCCCATTTCCACCATCAGGGCAATAATTAAGTTGCTACAGTCAACTAGAAAGGTTATGAATCAACCTGGAAGAGGACGTGTGTCTATATTGTCTGAGAACAGGATGGTTCGAGTGGCCAAAATATCTCCAAGGATCACAGAAACTACTGGAACTTCAAATGGGATCGGGTTCTATGGTCAGATGAAACCAAAAACCAAAATTATGTTTATCTGATAAATTATTTTCTTTCCTGGCATTGAGAGTCCACAAATCCATTCAATTACTAGTGGGAATTCAACTCCTGGCCACCAGGTGGAGGCAAAGAACACTCTAGCAAAGCTGTTAAGTATCACTCCCACTTCCCATAAAACCCCAGTCATTCAGACGAGGGAATATGGAAAGAGAAGAGGACACAAAAAGTATAGAGGTGTCTGAGGTATAAGAACAAAAATTAACACCGTCTTAAATATAAAACAAGGGTGGGTCGTGGACTCGCCATGCCAGGAAAGAAAAGAATTTATCAGGTAAGCATAAACTTTGTTATCTTTCCAAAGGCATGGAGAGTCTATGAATCCATTCAATTACTAGTGGGAACCAATACCCAAGCTAGAGGACACAGAATGGAAGGGAGAACAAGACAGGCGGATCTAAACAGAAGGCGCCACCACTTGAAGAACTTTCTTCCCAAAGGAAGCCTCTGCTGAGGCAAAAAGCATTGAATTTGAAAACTTCGGAACAAGTAAGCAATGAGGACCAAAAGGCAGCCCTGCAGATCTGAGCCACAAAAGTAACAAATAGCAGGTCCTGAAAACTGCTAAAAGAATTCCTGAAAGAAACAAGCCAAACAACTAGTTCCGAGAGGAATATTTCCCAGGCACTATAGATATAAATATAACCCTGGACAAAAAAAAAAAAAAAAAAAGACGTCACAGACAAAACAATCATTTTAATATAGAATAGATTATAAAATTGAGTCCAATAGACAAAAAAAGAGTAATCAACCCTATCAGTGTCAAAAGAGCACTGAAGAAAAATATGTCAACCGGGAATTGTATGTCACATACATTAGCATATATGATACAATATGGAAAGTATCGTCATACCTCCATAATAGATGGTCTTTGTCTGAGACTCCAGGTCAAAAGACCAGAGTTCTGCCAGAGTCTCATCTGGAAACTCCAATAAAGTTGTTCAGGAGGGAACCAGCAATTCCTCAGAACTCCAAGGCCAGATCAATGGACATGGCACAAACAAAAGTAAATATCACCTCCTCCAGAGATATATAAAAGCGGTCCCATATGTAAAATAGGAACACCTATAAGGCACAGATCCAAATAAATAAAAATAAGGTCTCGTATATAAAATAGGGGATATTTACATAATGCCTGTGCAATTTATGTTCTCCTATTTAGTACATGCCGTAGACATAACATAAAACTGTCGCTCAGATTAGAACATTCCCCTCAGATGAGAGATAATATGTAGGGTTCCTATTACAAAAATAGGAAAAACATACTATACACATAAAATGTAGTAACAGAATAATACCTCAAGATGTCGCTAAAACATCAAGGTACTACAACAAGGAGTCAATGTATACCCTGAAAGGAGAAAATAAATGTAACCCCTTCTCCTAAATACTCCAATAAGAGTAAATAAAAAACCAACATGCAAAATAAGCACATAGTTGGAACAAAGGTAATTCCATTGCATATAGAGGAAAAAAGTGGGAAGTGGAAGCGGCTGATTGAACAGCTTCCAAACACTAATCTTTACGACAAAGAAGAAAATATCCCACACAGTACCAGTAATCTCTCCCTGGACTGAGAAATAAATGGTGCAGAAAATAAGGCGTCCTAAAATTAAGTCCCTTATCACCTTTCATAAAAGTGTGAGAGTGTGCAGACATTCCAGCACACACATAACCGTGTCATACAGTCATTTCTCCTCTGTACTTAAAAGGCACAGAGAACATAGCTCAGAATAGTTATACAAATGGATTAGGTATTCTGCTCGACAGGGCTGAGTTGTAAAGGAAACCTTAAAAGCATACAGCGCCTTATATGTAACTGCCACTAGGTGGCAGTAAACCACAGGGATCAAAGATAAGAAAAATGAAAACCGTACTGAATAAAAAGTAACGGTATAAAATTAAAAGCATTAGTATATGGCCATACATAATAATTCAAATTAATTGCCTGCAAAGTAAAGGCAAACCGATCCCCATTAATAAGCATTAATATACTACTGTTAGTCGGACAAAGCACGTAAAGTTCGGGTCACAAAAGAGATATTGTAAACCCCCTCCAGTACTAGAAATACTAACCGTAGCATATATAAATACACAAAAGCACACAAAAATTTCAGAAATCAGAGCGCTAACGGAGACTGATCTTCAGAGTCACAAGAAGCTTCCTTTGCTAAACACTCCACAAGTAAATGGCTCTGGGTCGAAGCGCTGGAAAAACTAGCTGCGCATAAAGAAAGCAAAATCCGCCATGATAACTAAAAAAACATGGCAAGTCATTTCAAACATCTAGGAGATGTAATTTGCTGTTCTAAAAAAGGTATTAAAACCACCTCCTATAATGGAAATAAGAATCCGCTAGCCCAACACCTAGCTTGAAGGTACGTCACAGGCTAGCGAGGAACAGAAAAAGTAAATTGGGGCGCAATTTAGTGAGAGCTCAATGGTGCGCATAGAACGCTAAGCCCACAAACTCACACTGGAGAAAATCATACACACAGTACCCCACTACGAGTCGGAAAATACATTAAAAAGACTGTGGTAACCTCCTCCCGTGATGAGAAAACAGAGGTGCAGCCACTCTCCCAATTATACACAGCTCTTAGTTCCTCTATTCTTAGGGGTTCCGTACCTTAAAAAAAACCTAATAGATTACAAACCTCCCCTCACTGAGGAGGAAAGTCTGGTAAATGCCCTCCCATGTAGAGGGATTAACCCCTAGATTCATTTTAAGAGGAATATTCATAGAAGCCTGGGTCTATATATAATATTTCTGACCCGTCATTAAAGGGACACTGTACCTAAAAATTTTCTTTCGTGATTCAGATTGAGCATGAAATTTTAAGCAACTTTCTAATTTACTCCTATTATCAAATTTTATTCATTCTCTTGATATCTTTATTTGAAATGCAAGAATGTAAGTTTAGATGCCGGCCCATTTTTGGTGAACAACCTGGGTTGTCCTTGTTGATTGGCGGATAAATCCATCCACCAATAATAAAGTGCTGTCCAGAGTACTGAAACCAAAAAAAAGCTTAGATGCCTTCTTTTTCAAATAATGATAGCAAGAGAATGAAGAAAAATTGATAATAGGAGTAAATTAGAAAGTTGCTTAAAATTGCATGCTCTTTCTGAATTACAAAAGAAAAAAATTTAGGTACAGTGTCCCTTTAAAAGCGGCAATCTCACATTCACTGGATAGTTCAGGATGCTGCTCAGCTGCAAGATATCCCCACAAAAGGCTATAGAATATAAACATACATACCCTTACTGAGGGGATCAGGTCCCATTAGGTCCCTGAGAATCCCAGTCCTGTCTATGTCACACAAAGAAAAAGAACTTACACCCTCCAGGGTCTTCTGCTGTGGAGCAGTCACAGCAGCTCCAGGTTTGAAAGCCTCATCCGACCACTGACAGTGACCTGAAGAATACAAGAAAAACAGGGGCCAGCTGTCTAGGCAGCACCTTGTATGGTCGCAATATCGGTTGCTCCAAGGGAATCACAGATAGTCTGCCTTTTATCAGTGGTTAAGAGGACCATCCAAATTTCACACCCCGATAAGTCAGCGAATCAAGCTGATTAAGATGATATTTTATTGGGAATATCACCTTTGGAAACCGATCCGGAGCATTGAGGCCTAAGGCAGTTTCTTCAGCAAACCCCACCCCCCCCCACCCGGTATCTAGTAAGATGGGTATGCAGTGCATAGACACTGACAATCCTTGTACATATGGAGAATAGCTTGTAATACATCTTCCTACAGCAGATATTCTACTACCTTCAGTGACAAGGGACATACCACATCTGCTTTAACCCCACGCATCATTTTTCTACACTGATTCTGAGGGAAGTCAAAGCCATGCTGGATGCCAATTACAATAAGCTTCACACAGTACTCGTGGGGGAATATATCTCCCTAAAAGGCATATGTGCTAGTGTAAAAAGAGAGATGCAGCCTACGCAGGAGCAAAAGACCAGACCTCTCATACACCCGTCCCAACCACCTCCTGTAAACCTAACTAGTAAGTTATCACAAACTTCACTGAATGGCAAAACTTACCCAAGTAGGGACTTAGCCGCCCTGAGTGGGCTACCCGGCGGATTGAAGGAGCCCCCGGCTAACAGAGAAGAGAGCCGCTTCACTAACTGGCACTAAGCAGGATAAGGAGAATTCTGCAAGGGAGAGGTGCCGCGGATGTTACAGCAGATTGTGAGTGACAGACTACATCCAAAGACACATGTGTTGCCCACTATCACTAAGATTCCTGCTCTCAGTACTTGCGGTCCGAGGTTTGCGACTGCATATATCCAGCCCTTCTTCACCCTCACTGAGGAACCAATTGAGACCTGTTGGCCTGTATTGGGGGAGTCAGACCAAATCGTGGAGATGCTGCATCTGCTACTGAGACTTACCAATGTGGGCTATGTAGCTTACAGAAGCCGATCACAGTCAACCCCACAGTATAAAACCGGTGTAGGCTAAGCTCCTCTCCAATTTGTTGTCGCATGGCAGGCTTTTTTTCTGGCACTCCAGATGACGCCCGTCAAGCCTGCTAAGCAATATAACAGCCGCAACTTTATGAGGAGTCACTATAAGGTACTCTGCCTTCATGCACCCACATTTTGTTTATCTGTTTGAAGTCCTCTCCATTATGATCTACAACAAACTCCTCCTCCTCAGGGTGAATATCAACAGAATATAACTTTTCCACACTGGCCGGACAGATGTCTTATCTTCTAAAAGTATTCATTAGTGGTACTGGATATTAAAGGCCAACCCTGTATTCACATATAACATGTCTCATATTCTCCTACATACTATTTTGTCAGCTAACTCTCACCCTGCTATGCCAGATTATTGTGAATGTTTTACTACTAATATACAAGCAATGCTCTTTACGGCGTTATCAGGTTCACATCTAATTGTTTCTAATTTGTGTATCTCAACAGTAGCACCCGGCAGGTGCTGTACGTGCACATATATGTTAGAGTTTTTTTTAGATAAGCTAGATTATATGTCTTATCATAGTAATGAAATGAGTGGGAATGGAACTACCAGAGTTTTTTATTTTATGTCTCCATTGCGGTTTTAATACCTATACCACAACCAACTTTCCACATGGATAAAATAATTCAGGGCTGCCCACTTAGATATGGAATGAGAGCAGACTTCATTCTTTACCACATATATATATATATATATATATATATATATATATATATATATATATATATAAAAACCACATATATTATATATTTGACCACACAACAATTTGTAGATGTGCATCCCTCTTCTATATTATTCTCTTAGCTTAGTCCTCCTTAAAATGTTCCCAATTAGATATTCCACATATATAACCTCTCCCATTTTGTAAACCTCAACGAGTATGCAAAGTCATGACAAAGAGGTACATCTCAGTTATTAATTCCCAGTTTAGTTCACAATCTAAGGAGTCCCCCTTAGATCATAATCAGATTTATGTTACTTCATATATTTGTTGTACTTGAATATATTACTGTACTTGTTAACAACCTCAATAAAAACTAAATTACCAAAAAAAAAAAAAAAAAAAAAAAAAAGCAGAATAATCAACCCTGGTTTCTCTTGTAAGGTGTATCCAGTCCACGGGTTCATCCATTACTTGTGGGATATTCTCCTTCCCAACAGGAAGTTGCAAGAGGACACCCACAGCAGAGCTGTCTATATAGCTCCTCCCCTAACCCCCACCTCCAGTCATTCTCTTGCAACTCTCGACAAGATAGGAAGTATCAAGAGATATGTGGTGACTTAGTGTAGTTTTTCCTTCAATCAAGAGTTTGTTATTTTTAAACGGTACCGGCGTTGTACTGTTTTACTCTCAGGCAGAAATTATTAGAAGAGTTCTGCCTGGAGGTTGATGATCTTAGCGGTTTGTAACTAAGGTCCATTGCTGTTCACACACAACTGAAGAGTATGGGAAAACTTCAGTTGGGGGAACGGTCTGCAGATTACCTGCATTGAGGTATGTTCAGTATTTTTATTTCTAGAGAGATGAATAAAAGTTCTAGAAAATGCTGACAAAGCCTTGTGTATTTGAGGTAAGCTAGATGCAGTGATTTAACAAAGACTGGGATCATGCTTACAAAACAGGGTAATACTCATGTTAATACTCATATTACTTGGTGACAAAATGTTTTCATGTTTCATAAATAGGACGTTTTTTCTCTGAGGGAGATAAGTCTTTTCTTGGGGCCTAGTTTTCCACATGGCTAGTTAGATACTCCTAGGAGTATTTTCTTAAGGCCCCTCTGACATCCAGTACATGGTGGGAGGGGCCTATTTTCATGCTCTAGATGCGCAGTTTCCTTCAGACTGAGACATCCAGCTTCCCTACAGGAGTCCTCTGGCATCTGAGGACCATTATAGAGGGTTTATTTCTTCCCTAAATCGTATTTGAGGGCAGGTAGGAGCCTCAGCAGAGCTGTGGCAAGGTGCTTAACTGTCTTTTACCGGTGGTTGACTTTTTTTAAATCCGGTTTGGGGGCTAAGGGGTTAATCATCCATTTGCAAGTGGGTGCAATGTTGCTTTAGTCCCTTGCACACACTGTAAAAATTTCGAAAACTTTACTATATTTTTACACTGTTTTGCAGTTTAAGTGCTCGTTTTTTTCTCTTAAAGGCACAGTAACGTTTTTGTTTAATTGCTGTTTCACATTTATTAAAGTGTTTTCCAAGCTTGCTTGTCTCATTACTAGTCTGTTAAACATGTCTGACATAGAGGAAACTCCTTGTTCAATATGTTTGGAAGCCATTGTGGAACCCCCTCTTAGAATGTGTACCAAAAGTACTGAAATACAAATACAGAGCTTTCTGACGCTTTAATACCTGTGTCCGATATACCCTCACAATACTCAGAAGCTGAGGCAGGAGAGCTTCTATCTGTGGTTGACATTTCAGATTCAGGGAAGGCGTTGCTTCAGTCTGATTCTGAAATGACAGCGTTTAAATTTAAGCTCGAACACCTCCGCTTATTGCTTAGGGAGGTTTTAGCGACTCTGGAAGACTGTGAACCCATTGTAGTTCCAGAGAAATTGTGTAAGATGGACAAATACTTTGCAGTGCCTGTTTACACTGTTTTTCCAGTCCCTAAGAGGTTTACGGAAATTATTACTAAGGAATGGGATAGACCAGGTGTGCCGTTCTCTCCCCCTCCTGCTTTTAAAAAGATGTTTCCCATAGATGCCGCCATACGGGACTCGTGGCAGACGGTTACTAAGGTGGAGGGAGCAGTCTCTACCCTAGCTAAGCGTACAACTATCCCCGTCGAGGACAGTTGTGCTTTCCTAGATCCTATGGATAAAAAATTGGAGGGTCTCCTTAAGAAAATTTTTATACATCAAGGTTTTATTCTCCAGCCTCTTGCATGCATTGCCCCAGTTACTGCTGCAGCGGCTTTTTGGTTCGAGTCTCTTGAGGAGGCTCTACAGGTGGAGACCCCGTTAGATATTTTAGACAGGATTAAAGCTCTTAAGTTAGCTAATTCCTTTATCTCTGACGCCGTTTTTTATTTAACCAAGCTAACGGCTAAGAATTCAGGTTTTGCCATTCTGGCGCGTAGGGCGCTATGGCTTAAGTCCTGGTCAGCAGACGTTACTTCAAAGTCTAAGCTTTGTAACATCCCCTTCAAGGGACAGACCCTATTCGGGCCTGGTCTGAAGGAGATCATTTCTGATATTACTGGAGGAAAAGGTCACGCCCTTCCTCAGGATAGGTCCAATAAGTTAAGGACCAAACAGAATAATTGTCGTTCCTTTCGAAACTTCAAGAGTGGCGCAGCTTCAGTTTCCTCTAATGCAAAACAAGAGGGAAATTTCGCCCAGTCCAAACCAGTCTGGAGACCTAACCAGGCTTGGAACAAGGGGAAGCAGGCCAAAAAACCTGCTGCTGCCTCTACGACAGCATGAAGGAGTAGCCCCCGATCCGGGACCGGATCTAGTACGGGGCAGACTTTCTCTCTTCGCTCAGGCTTGGGCAAGAGACGTCCAGGATCCCTGGGCACTAGAGATTGTTTCCCAGGGATATCTTCTGGAATTCAAAGGTTCATCTCCAAAGGGGAGATTTCACCTCTCACAACTATCTGCAAACCAGAAAAAGAGAGAGGCATACTTACGTTGCGTTCAAGACCTTCTGGTTATGGGAGTGATCCACCCAGTTCCAAGGGAGGAACAGGGGCAGGGTTTCTATTTTTATATTCTATAAACCTGTTATAGTTCCCAAAAAAGAGGGAACGTTCCAATCTTGGATCTCAAGATCCTAAACAAATTTCTCAGGGTCCCATCTTTCAAGATGGAGACAATCCGAACCATCCTCCCTATGATCCAGGAGGGTCAATATATGACTACCGTGGACTTAAAAGATGCTTATCTCCACATTCCTATTCATTGAGATCATCATCAGTTCCTCAGGTTTGCCTTCCTAGACAGGCATTACCAGTTTGTGGCTCTTCCCTTCGAATTAGCCACGGCGCCAAGAATCTTTACGAAGGTTCTAGGGTCTCTACTGGCGGTTCTAAGGCCGCGGGGCATAGCGGTGGCTCCTTACCTAGACGACATCCTGATCCAGGCGTCGACTTTTAATATCGCCAAGTCCCATACGGACATTGTTCTGGCCTTTCTGAGGTTTCACGGGTGGAAGGTGAACAGAGAAAAGAGTTCACTCTCCCCTCTCACAAGAGTTTCCTTCCTAGGAACTCTGATAAATTCAATAGCAATGAAAAATTTTCTGACAGAGGTCAGGATATCAAAGCTTCTAACTTCTTGCCGTGCTCTTCATTCCACTTTTCGGCCGTCAGTGGCTCAGTGTATGGAAATGATCGGCCTGATGGTAGCGGCAATGGACATAGTTCCGTTTGCCCGCCTACATCTCAGACCACTGCAACTTTGCATGCTTAATCAGTGGGATGGGGACTACACAGATTTGTCTCCTCTGTTAAATCTGGATCAAGAGACCAGGGATTCTCTTCTCTGGTGGTTATCTCGGGTCCATCTGTCCAGGGGAATGAGTTTCCGCAGGCCAGAGTGGACTATAGTGACGACAGATGCCAGCCTTCTGGGCTGGGGCGCAGTCTGGAATTCCCTGAAGGCTCAGGGTTTGTGGACTCAGGAGGAGGCCCTCCTTCCGATAAACATTATGGAGCTAAGAGCGATATTCAATGTTCTTCAGGCTTGGCCTCAACTAGCTGCGGTCAGATTCATCAGATTTCAGTCGGACAATATCACGACTGTAGCCTATATCAACCATCAGGGGGGAACAAGGAGTCCCCTGGCAATGAAGGAGGTTTCCAAGATAATTCTTTGGGCAGAGGTTCACTCTTGCCATCTCTCAGCTATCCATATCCCAGGAGTAGAGAACTGGGAGGTGAACTTTCTAAGTCGGCAGACTTTTCATCCGGGGGAGTGGGAGCTCCACCCGGAGGTATTTGCCCAGCTGATTCAACTATGGGGCAAACCAGAACTGGATCTGATGGCGTCTTGTCAGAACCCCAAGCTTCATCGTTACGGGTCCAGGTCAAGGGATCCCCAGGTAACGCTGAAAGATGCTCTAGCAGTGCCCTGGTCCTTCAGCCTGGCTTATGTGTTTCCACCATTTCCTCTCCTCCCTCGTCTGATTGCCAAGATCAAGCAGGAGAGAGCTTCAGTGATTTTGATAGCACCTGCGTGGCCACGCAGGACTTGGTATGCAGATCTGGTGGACATGTCATCCTTTCCACCATGGACTCTGCCGCTGAGGCAGGACCTTCTACTCCAAGGTCCATTCAAACATCCAAATCTAATTTCTCTGCGTCTGACTGCTTGGAGATTGGACGCTTGATTTTATCAAAACGTGGTTTCTCAGAGTCGGTCATTGATATCTTGATTCAGGCTCGAAAGCCTGTCACCAGGAAAATCTATCATAAAATATGGTGTAAATATCTTCATTGGTGTGAATCCAAGGGTTACTCGTGGAGTAAGGTCAGGATTCCTAGGATATTATCTTTTCTCCAAGAAGGATTGGAAAAGGGATTAACGGCTAGTTCCTTAAAGGGACAGATTTCTGCTCTGTCTATTCTTTTGCACAAGCGTCTGGCTGATGTTCCAGATGTTCAGGCGTTTTGTCAGGTTTTGGTTAGAATCAGGCCTGTGTTTAAACCTGTTGCTCCGCCATGGAGTTTAAATTTAGTTCTTAAAGTTCTTCAAGGGGTTCTGTTTGAACCTTTGCATTCCATAGATATCAATCTTTTATTTTGGAAAGTTCTGTTCCTAGTAGCTATCTCTTCGGCTCGAAGAGTTTCAGAGTTATCTGCCTTACAGTGTGATAACCCTTATCTGATCTTCCATGCAGATAAGGTAGTTTTGCGTACCAAACCTGGGTTTCTTCCTAAGGTGGTATCTAATAAGAATATCAATCAGGAAATTGTTGTTCCGTCACTGTGTCCTAATCCTTCTTCAAAGAAGAACGTCTGTTACACAATCTTGACGTGGTTCGTGCTTTAAAGTTTTATTTGCAAGCTACTAAGGATTTTCGTCAAACATCTGCATTGTTTGTTGTCTATTCTGGAAAGAGGAGAGGCCAAAAGGATTCGGCAAAATCTCTTTCTTTTTGGCTGAGAAGCATAATCCGTTTAGCTTATGAGACTGCTGGCCAGCAGCCTCCTGAAAGAATTACAGCTCATTCTACTAGAGCGGTAGCTTCCACATGGGCTTTTAAACATGAGGCCTCTGTTGAACAGATTTGTAAGGCGGCGACTTGGTCTTCGCTTCATACTTTTCCTAAATTCTACAAATTTGATACTTTTGCTTCCTCTGAGGCTATTTTTGGGAGAAAGGTCTTACAAGCAGTGGTGCCTTCCGTTTAAGTTCCTGCCTTGTCCCTCCCTTCATCCGTGTCCTAAAGCTTTGGTAATGGTATCCCACAAGTAATGGATGAACCCGTTGACTGGATACACCTTACAAGAGAAAACAAAATTTATGCTTACCTGATAAATCTCTTTCTCTTGTGGTGTATCCAGTCCACGGCCCGCCCTGTCACTTTAAGGCAGGTGTTTTTATTTTTAAAACTACAGTCACCACTGCACCCTATAGTTTCTCCTTTTTCTTACTTGTCTTCGGTCGAATGACTGGAGGTGGGGGTTAGGGGAGGAGCTATATAGACAGCTCTGCTGTGGGTGTCCTCTTGCAACTTCCTGTTGGGAAGGAGAATATCCCACAAGTAATGGATGAACCCGTGGACTGGATACACCACAAGAGAAAGAAATTTATCAGGTAAGCATAAATTTTGTTTTTCTATAATAGAGGTAGCAATAATGTTAGACGTTAAAGGGACAGTCTACACCAGAATTTGTATTGTTTAAAAAGATAGATAATCCCTTTATTACCCATTCCCTAGTTCTGCATAATAGTTATATTAATACACTTTTTACCTCTGTGATTATCTTGTATCCAAGCCTCTGCAAACTGCCCCCTTATTTCAGTTCTTTTGACAGACATCCATTTTAGCCAATTAGAGCTGGCTCACTGGAACTCCACGTGCATGAGCACAGTGTTAACTATATGACACACATGAACTAACTCCCTCTAGTGGTGAAAAACTGTCAAAATGCCCTGAGAGGACAGGCGGCCTTCAAGGGCTTAGAAATTAGTAGCA